>NW_027417871.1:0-56327 GCF_009905375.1 Apium graveolens | reverse complement strand
GTAATGATGCCTGAACCTAATTCTTTGAACATTTATATCTTCTAGATGCCGACACTCATAATTACTTTATTCTTGATCATCACCGTATTTAGCTAAATAGAGATGTCAAATCTTGAATATTTTTTTATGCTAAGATTTTACCTTTAATTTATATACATTTCTGTCATTTGTTGAAATTATAGTGCTTAATATTAATATATTATTTGGCTTAAGTTCTTGGACTCATTTGAATTTTGAATGTGATTCGAAATTTATTTATTGTTTAGTATTGGTTCTCAATGGATGTAATTTCTAATCAAATCCAGTCCTCATATTCGTGTTTCGATTTTGTTTATAGAGAAGTGAATATACCATGATAATAATACTTCACATTTATAAATTAGCACTAATTTTTAACTCCATTTGGTTTGCATTTTGTCGGTAAAATGCACATGTCAAATCTTTGTAATCTTTTCTTTTATCTATAATTTATTGTTCGTTGTAAAAGGGCACTTAATATATTGCTTGACTTCCATTCGTAGATACATGATGTTGTCAAAAAACAATGAAAAAATGCTCCCCAAAGAATTAAGGTGGAACACTCCTTGGTAAGTAATAATCTTCTTTTAGCATCCTATAGTTTGTGTTTTTTTAGTGTTTTAATGGCCTAAGTAAAAGTTTTAGGGAATTAAAAAAGATGCTTTGGATCCATTGATTTATTTTTCATTGGGTATTAACCTTTTTTTGTCCCATTTAAAAACAACAGTAAATGAAATGTAAGATTAATCTTTTTTGACCAGCCTGACCATAGTTCTTCCCATCCCAGACCAAGTTTTTCTTTCTGCATTCTCAGATCACATTTTCCCTGATCTTTACGGGATCTGTTCCAGAATTATGAAGCTCTTCATTTTTTCTCTCTACGTCTGATTCACTTGCATGACGAGTTACAATGCAATTTAATTTGGTCCTGTCATCCATTTGGAGGTTATGGATGTAACATCTTTTCCTTGTTGCTGCATAAATGTGAAGCGAGTCCCCGAATTCCGGTTCAATGTCATAAAGTTCTTTTCTGATGGTTTCCCGCACCCCTTACTCAGCAAGTACAACTAAACATCTATCTTAATTGTTTAAAAATCAAAAGCTTGATATATTTTTAATTGTATAATTGAATTTATATTAGTTTTTGTAATAATTAATAAAACTACTTATATATATGTACATAATAAAACATTAGAAAAAAATATGTATGGTACAAAAACGTATTAACTTATAAGTGGTGTTTAATGCCTAAATTTTTAAAAGGTTATGACTTTGATAAGATAAAATTTTCAGAAGACACTTAATATTAAAATATAAATATTATAGGCAAGTTAATTTTAATTTTCTGACTAAACTAAAACCGGTTGGTTATTCGTTAATTAATTTGTTATTCAAATTTTAACAAAAATTCAAATCCCCCAAAAATTTCATGAAAATTTTAAATTTCAGCTGAAACTAAAACCCACTTAATTATGTTGGTTATAGTCATCAATTGGATGATTTTGTACGCGGATTATACAATTTTCCACGAAAATTCAAATATCCACAACAAATGATTTTTGAAAATTTAATTAATTCTGCCTAAACTAAAATAAAATAAAATTGGTTCCATTAAATGGTGGGTATTGTACGACCGCTTATTCAAATTTTCAAGATAATTTAAATTCCCCCTCGCAAAAATTAGACGAACAGTACAAGAAATTCCCAATCATACAAAGTTCCATACACAACGGTTAAAAAAACCGGTCGTCCTAAAAAATATTCAACAGTGAATTGATTTGGCATAACAGTTTCCTCACAGGAATAGAAAATTCTTGAAAAAGTCCACGTCCCAAAAATGAGATTCGTTCATGATTAACCATAAATTTATTGAAAAGATCTTTAACACCATCCAACCATACTGATGCCAAGATATATCGATTTTAGTCATAAAAAATTAAAAAATATTACAAGTTCATAATACAAAATAGAAACACCAGGTAAATTCCTGATTTACAGGTAATTTTTGTAAATATTTTTTTCGACAATCTAATTGTATGGAAATAAGATGTATTAATTTTAATAATAAGAAAAAATACAAAAAAAATTTAAATTTATCTTGCATGACGGGAATAGAAAACTTTAGGACAAGTCTGATGCCAAAACATGAGATTTGTTCCTAATTAACTAGATTATTTTTAAACAATTTTTTCGACGATTCAACCATACGGGTGTTAAGTTATAACGATTTTAGTCAAAAGAAAAATAACAAAAAAATTTCAAATTCATCTTGCATGATACTAATAGAAAAATCTAGAAAAAGTCCAACTCCTTATAGATTTGTTCCTGATAAACAACAAAATTTTTTAATGATTTTTTCAACGATCGAGGATGTCAAAATATATCCATTATAGTCATATGAAAAAATTACAAAAAAATCAAATTCATCTTCCATGACAGTAATAGAAAATTATAGAAAAAGTCCAACTCCGTAACATAAGAATTCCGAGTTAACCAGATTATTTTTTAAACATTTTTTCGATGATCCGACTGTATAGATATTAACATGTATCGACTTTAGTCATCATAAAAATTTATGATAACGTTTCAAATTCATCTTGACGGGGAATAGAAAAAGTTAAGAAAAGTCTTACTCTCGGGATTTGTTCCCGATTAACTAGAAATTTTTTTTACCAATTTTTTCGATAATCTAATCCAACGTATATTAAGATATATGGATTTTAGCCATAAGAAAAAATTACAAAAAAAAATCAAATTCATCTTGCATGAAAAGAATATAAAAATTAAGAAATGTGTGACTCCAAAACAACAGATTTTTTTTCCGTTTAACTAGATAAATTTTTAACAAATTTTTGAACCATCCAACCTCATGTTAAGATATAATTATTTTAATCATAAGAAAAAATTACAAAAGAATTTCAAATTCATCTTGAATAATAGGATTCGAAAAATTTAGGAAAGAAACATGAGATTTGTTCCTACTAGATGTTAAAATGAATGAGAGATATAGAACAGAAAAATTGGATGAAGATAGGAAGTAATACACCTCTGCAAGAAAAGTAGCAAGACTTTGTATTTACCTCTACATTAGAAACTGAGATAAAAAGTGATTGTTTTTTATGAAATATCTCTTCCATAAGTTTATTCAATTTATATAAACTTTTCATGTGTATCTTAATATGCTCTAGGAACTAGAAAAATGGTTGAATATATTATTTATGACCAAAATGTTTATCAAATTATGTCGAGATGACTAGACTCTTATAATTCAAGAATGCCAAGAGATTAATAAACCCTTGTAAGTACACCTACATGTTCTATGTCCATATTGTTAAAGTTACTAATAGACATATCCCAAGCTGTCATGAATTACATTTACAATAACTCATTGCGTATAGATGAATAATCTGTCTAACAAACTAATAAGATGTACCTTGTAGAGCAAGTAGGTATATAAAACCACCATCACCATTTGGAAACCTCTTTTGAGCTGTTTGAAAAAGCCTAGGCAAAGCTTTGCGTGATAAAAAAAAAAAGCATTTTTTTAGAGGAGACAAGTGAAAGAAATGCTTACATGATACTTAATTTTATGTCACCTTTCGTTTTCTCTTTTTGACTTCAGTTCATCAATCCTTGCTTTAATATCCGAAGATACACTGTCATCAGGACATTTAATAACAGTCAGTTAACAGTTCATCAGATAAATTACAGAAAATAAGTCCAAACATCAGCCCCCTCTTTCAAATGCAATAACAAATAAATCACACATTTTTGCAATAATGATTTCAGTACAAAATAATAATAACATCTTATAGAAAGTAAAGAAGCACCCTATGGGAATGTAGAATCAAACGCTTCAGAGCTGGCAAGATGATTACGAGTTCTGTAAATAACATTGTTGTAATCTAATTCATGTGTCATAAATATGAATTCAATGAGATGAAGATGAACACATAATCACATAAACATAGCATGTAGTGATGCACCCACCAACAGCATTAGATCAAAGAAATCTAGTAATTGAAATTGTGGCTAGAGCTGAATAATATCACTATTAGTTGTATTTATAAATTACAAGATGTAAACACATGCAGTAGATCTTTAACAATTTTACACACAATAGCAACACAAGACATGTGCGTCGTACACCCACACCTATGCACTTAAAAAAATACAGAGGACTAGTAAATATAACAACATCCGAGTTTATCACAAAGAAAAACTTATCATAAACACGGATAAAATCACAAAGAAAAGCGTTAAAACTAATCAATCATATAAGTCATCTCAAACACATCCCTATATATACTCATAAGTACATAACCACTCAAGTAATAATGACGTGTGCTTATACCTTACTAAAGTTATAATAATTGGAATCAACCATTTACCAAATATATTCATTCTAATTTAATATCAAGTGCAAACAAAAGTTTCGTAAATAATTAAACATATAAAAACATAACAGCATCTTGGCTGCTGGACTCCACAGAAACTCAGTTGGCCTCCAGATTTTTAACAAATCCATAAATAGGTTTGTTACAGTGAAATTATGTGGAGACTTAGTTGAATCAGAGACCTAGTTATCATAAAAATGTCAGAAGAAAACAAGGTGTTTAGAGCCGCTAACAAGTCGTCAATATAGCCAACAAACCCTGTCCAGAAACTCTACGCACACTATACCAAAATGACCATATCTCTTGACTCAAATATGATTTTAAGCTAATTCTTTCGCGAGTAGAATCTTCTCGAGAATCAATCTAAACACAAAAGATTTACAAAACAGAACTTAGCTATATTAAATAGCTATACTTACAACATATAGGACAATAGATAAATTTGACAAAACAGTTTTTACAAATAATTTTAACATTTAACAATTAATTAAACCCATAATCTCTATTAATCAAATCATCAAACACTTAGCATGCAAACCATATAATTGAATCTTAATATCTCAATATTAATAACAATAATAAGCACGATTACAGAATCGAATATCTTCAAACACCATTTCTAGGAGGTCCAATCTGTAATGCAACTCAACCGAATTAAATTATCAATAAATTACACCTATCATTTAGAAAGGAAATAAAAATGGCACAACAAAGACACAGTGAAACCAAGATATGACCTAAACTGACTTCCTTATTAAATAATTTACACGCTTAAGTTTCTAAATCCATTATCATCCAAGTCTAACAAATTTTTCCACCACACAAAACTGAAAATTTCCCTAACAATAAAACTACCCAAATCATCACCTTGGCCATATCAATCGAAGCACAAAGTTAACCATAAGCCAACACAAACAAGAAACAAATACATAAAATTATATTTCCCAACGCAAACAACTAACAAATATACACACCCGTACATATACGCAAGCAAGTATCAAAGAGTGAAAGATAAAAAAGACCGGACTCGAGCCTCAAATCGAACAAATTTGAACAGACAGATGGTGGTGCCATATTATCTAGAGAGACACGGTCGGGTGAGGGAATATAGGATGGAGAAAGATGAGTCAGAAAGATTAAGAAATTGAGAGAATGAGAGAAATATTCAGAGATAAGTAATTGAGAGAATGAGATAGATATTGAGAGATTATAACAGAGATAGAGTAAAACAAAAAGAAAGGAGGAAAAATAAAAGAATCTGGCACGTATCACCCACTCTCACTGCCATGTATTCCATTCCCACCTGCCCAACCTGAATTTTGACGCCCGCTTTTAATTTTAACGATACAATTCGCGGATAAAAACAAATCGAAATAATTCCCAAGTAATTTTAAAATCCCATAAATAAAAAACTAGTAAAATGAAATTTTCTGAACTTTTTAAAGAAATTTTGAATTTAACATCGAATTAACAAATAATTATGATCAGAATTAAATTTGAGACTGAATATTTGACGAAATATTATTTTTCTAATAATATTCAAATTTATGAAAATTAAACTTTATTATTCCTACTAAATACAAACACAAATTAATACAATGACACCTCCACCCGAAGCAATAATTAATAACATGAATAATTCAACACATAATTAATATTTAACACTGAACACATAAATTGCCTAATCATCTTTTATTTAATAATATGAAAAAAACAAAGTCTTTATACATATTTCAAATTAGTCACATGCGCAAGGTCTTTGAATAAGGTCAATATCTCATGAATCTTTTATAAAGCGGTTGATAAAACGCAAGAGAAAGGAAATTATGTCAGAGGTCGTAAAAGATAATTCAATTCAGAGGAAAAAGTCTAGATTAAAATGTTGGAAGATTGAAACAATTACGTCAAAGATGACAATGAAGGAGAGGAAGGTAAAGTTGTTAGTGGAAAAATCTTTGGATTATCTTTGGAATGAATCCAAAGATTTTTTTTATATGCACCCGATATGAAACTCCCAATTATATTAATTGAGACTGTTGGTTTTAGAATTTTAATTTTTTGGGTTACGCGCTACTTAGATTGTTTGGGCTCTATTATAAATTACAAAAGTCCGGTTGGGACCATCTTATAGCCCAACAAAGCTTATGAATTTTATTTTTCGGAGATGGTCCAATAAGGAGAATTCAATAAAAGCATCATAGAAACTGGAGAGACCTGACAATAACGAATTTTATTAGAGAATCATGGTCGGTTTAGAAGTCTGACTTGTAAATTTATGAATAATATATATTAAAATAGGGATCAGATTTTTTATTAGTTTAAGAAATATTAGAGACACATACCATGTAGAGAGTATATAGTTATGATTTTTTAGAGAGATAATAAAGAAAGATTTTAGTCTTGTGATAAAACTGAAGATTACATGTTCTTATTAGATTAATTATATTTCTTTATTTTCTTAGTTTTATAACTTGTATAATTATTATTCAGTAGTCATTTATAGGGCAGAAAGGGTAGCCATATTTACAATATAATTTTAACACAATTTTTATATGATTTGATTAATTATGCCTATTATAGTTATTTATATTTTCATTATTAATTTAAGTAATCGGGTGATATAATGTATTAATTAGATGAAAATAGGAGTAATAAATAGGATATTTTACTCATTAGAGACACAAATATGGTTAGCATAATTTGAAGTGAGAGTGGGATAAATAATGGAATTTTTAGAGGATTAATACTCGAGAGATATTAACAATTGCTTTAATTGGGCGATTAATTGAATTAACAAAAGTTATTGACATGAAACCGTGTTTCCACATTGTTAGTACTTGAGACAAATTTATATAATCTTAGTTATATGACCACTTTAGTTGCTTTAGCTTAGGATCTAATTATTTCATAACCATAATAGACATAATTGCCACTAGGTTTTTATATTCATTGCCTAACAAGTAATTAGTTTAGTGCTGATTTAGTTGTAATACTTACCTAGAAAAATATTTATCACACAATCATTTTGTTGTTGAACCAATGTAAAAGTAATTGAGTCGACTATACATATCTCCTTGTGTATATGACCCACTTGCCACTTTGTAATTTTCAAATAATCAAAATGGACTAAGTTCTATAATTTGTTTTTGCAATATTTAGTTCATGGTTCATGGGCCTCCTCATAATGAATCCAAAAGAAATTATGCTTATTTGATTGTTGGGATTTTATTTAACTTTCACTACGTTCTATCTATAAGATAGGTTCGTAAAATTACAATTACGGCCCAATCTACAGCGAGGACAGTTCATTGATATTTTATTTCTCGGTCGGCCCGATTCGAGTATGTTCTCGAGTATTCTGTACCCTTCAAAATGCTGAATATATGTATGTTTCTCACATTCTTTAATCACTTATTCTTTGCAGTCATCTCGCCAGTTCGTTAGTCCCCATTTTCTTTTTGAGTTTCTTCACATATCACTAATTTTAATATCGGGTTTTAACCATCTCCTAATTTTTCCTCAATCTATATCAACCATCTACGGTGTCCATAATACTTACCATCATGACTTTTTGGATTCAAATTGGTAAGTGATGGCTCAACCTAATTCTTTGAACATTTATATCTTTTAGATGCTGACACTCATAATTACTTTATTCTTGATCATCGGACCGTATTTAGCTAAATAGAGATGTCAAATCTTGAATATTTTTTTACGCTAAGATTTTACCTTTAATTTATATACATTTCTGTCATTTGTTGAAATTATAGTGCTTAATATTAATATATATTATTTGGCTTGAGTTCTTGGACTCATTTGAATTTTGAATGTGATTCGAAATTTAATTATTGTTTAGTATTGGTTCTCAATGGATGTAATTTTTAATCAAATCCAGTCCTCATATTCGTGTTTCGATTTTGTTTATAGAGAAGTGAATACACCATGATAATAATACTTTACATTTGTAAATTAGCACTAATTTGTAACTCCATTTGGTTTGCATTTTGTCGGTAAAATGCACATGTCAAATCTTTGCAATCTTTTCTTTTATCTATAATTTATTGTTCGTTGTAAAAGGGCACTTAATATATTGCTTGATTTCCATTCGTAGATACATGACGTTTGCCAAAAAACAATGAAGAAAATGCTTCCCAAAGAATTAAGGTGGAACACTCCTTGGTAAGTAATAATCTTCTTTTAGCATCCTATAGTTTGTGTTTTTTTAGTGTTTTAATGGCCTAAGTAAAAGTTTTAGGGAATTAAAAAAGATGTTTTGGATCCATTGATTTATTTTTCATTGGGTATTAAACTTTTTTTGTCCCATTTAAAAAACAACAGTAAATGAAATGTAAGGTTAATCTTTTTTGACCAGCCTGACCAAAGTTCTTCCCATCCCAGACCAAGTTTTTCTTTCTGCATTCTCAGATCACATTTTCCCTGATCTTTACGGGAGGGCCGTTCCAGAATTACGAAGCTCTTCATTTTTTCTCTCTACGTCTGATTCACTTGCATGACGAGTTACAATGCAGTTTTAATTTGGTCCATGTCATCCATTGGGAGGTTATGGATGTAACATCTATTCCTTGTTGTGCATAAATGTGAAGCGAGTCCCCGAATTCCGGTTCAATGGTCGTAAAGTTCTTTTCTGATGGTTTCCCGCACCCCTTACGCAGCAAGTACAACTAAACATCTATCTTAATTGTTTAAAAAATCAAAAGCTTGATATATTTTAATTGTATAATTGAATTTATATTAGTTTTTGTAATAATTAATAAAACTACCTTATATATATATGTACATAATAAAACATTAGAAAAAAATATGTATGGTACAAAAACCTATTAACTTATGAGTGGTGTTTAATGCCTAAATTTTTAAAAGGTTATGACTTTGATAAGATAAAATTTCAGAAGACACTTAATATTAAAATATAATATTATAGGCAAGTTAATTTTAATTTCCGACTAAACTAAAAACCGGTTGTGGTTATAATTGTTAATTAATTTGTTATTCAAATTTTAACAAAAATTCAAATCCCCCCGAACATTTCATTAAATTTTAAATTTCAGCTGAAACTAAACCCACTTAATTCGGTTGGTTAGAGTCATCAATTGGATGATTTTGTACGCGGATTATACAATTTTCCATGAAAACTCAAATATCCACAACAAATGATTTTATGAAAATTTAATTTTTTCTGCCTAAACTAAAATAAAATAAAATTGGTTCCATTAAATGGTGGGTATTGTACGACCGCTTATTCAAATTTTCAAGATAATTTAAATTCCCCCTCCTAAAAATTAGACGAACAGTACAAGAAATTCCCAATCATACAAAGTTCCATACACAACGGTTAAAAAAACCGGTCGTCCTAAAAAATATTCAACGGTGAATTGATTTGGCATAACAGTTTCCTCACAGGAATAGAAAATTCTTGAAAAAGTCCACGTCCCAAAAATGAGATTCGTTCATGATTAACCATAAATTTATTGAAAAGATCTTTAACACCATCCAACCATACCGATGCAAAATATATATCGATTTTAGTCATAAAAAATTAAAAATATTACAAGTTCATAATACAAAATAGAAACACCAGGTAAATTCCTGATTTACAGATAATTTTTGTAAATATTTTTTTCGATAATCTAATTGTATGGAAATACGATGTATTGATTTTAATAATAAGAAAAAATACAAAAAAAAAAAATTAAATTCATCTTGCATGACGGAATAGAAAACTCTAGGACAAGTCTGATGCCAAAATACGAGATTTGTTCCTAATTAACTAGATAATTTTTTAAACAATTTTTTCGACGATTCAACCATACGGGTGTTAAGTTATAACGATTTAGTCAAAAGAAAAAATAACAAAAAAATTTCAAATTCATCTTGCATGACACTAATAGAAAAATCTAGAAAAAGTCCAACTCCCCATATGAGATTTGTTCCTGATAAACAAAGAAATTTTTAATGATTTTTTCAACGATCCAGGATGTCAAAATATATCCATTGTAGTCATATGAAAAAATACAAAAAAAATCAAATTCATCTTGCATGACAATAATAGAAAATTATAGAAAAAGTCCAACTCCGTACATAAGAATTCCGAGTTAACCAGATTATTTTTTAAACATTTTTTCGATGATCCGACTGTACATATATTAACATGTATCGACTTTAGTCATCATAAAAATTTATGATAACGTTTCAAATTCATCTTGACGGGGAATAGAAAAAGTTAAGAAAAGTCTTACTCTCGGGATTTGTTCCCGATTAACTAGAAATTTTTTTTAACAATTTTTTCGATAATCTAATCCAACGTATATTAAGATATATGGATTTTAGCCATAAGAAAAAATTACAAAAAAAAATCAAATTCATCTTGCATGAAAAGAATATAAAAATTAAGAAAATGTGTGACTCCCAAAACAACAGATTTTTTTTCCGTTTAACTAGATAAATTTTTAAAAATTTTTTTGAACCATCCAACCTCATGTTAAGATATAATTAATTTAATCTTAAGAAAAAATTACAAAAGAATTTCAAATTCATCTTGAATAATAGGATTAGAAAAATTTAGGAAAGAAAAATGAGATTTGTTCCTACTAGATGTTAAAATAATGAGATGGGAGAATGATATAGAACAGAAGAATTGGAAGAAGATAGGAAGTAATACACCTCTGCAAGAAAAGTAGCAAGACTTTGTATTTACCTCTACATTAGAAACTGAGATAAAAAGTGATTTTTTTTTATGAAATATCTCTTCCATAAGTTTATTCAATTTATATAAACTTTTCATGTGTGTCTTAATATGCTCTAGGAACTAGAAAAATGGTTGAATATATTATTTATGACCAAAATGTTTATCAAATTATGTCCAGATGACTAGACTCTTATAATTCAAGAATTCCAAGAGATTAATAAACCCCTACAAGTAGACGTACATGTTCTATGTCAATATTGTTAAAGTTACTAATAGACATATCCCAAGCTGTCATGAATTACATTTACAATAACTCATTGGGTATAGATGAATAATCTGTCTAACAAACTAATAAGATGTACCTTGTAGAGCAAGTAGGTATATAAAACCACCATCACTATTTGGAAACCTCTTTTGAGCTCTTTGAAAAAGCCTCGGCAAAGCTTTGCCTAATAAAAAAAATAAAGAAGAATTTTTTTAGAGGAGAAATGTAAAAAGAAATGCTTACATGATACTTAATTTATGTCACCTTTCGTTTTCTATTTTGGACTTCAGTTCATCAATCCTTGCTTTAATATCCGAAGATACACTGTCATCAAGACATTTAATAACAGTCAGTTAACAGTTCATCAGATAAATTGCAGAAAAATATGTCCAAACATCAGCCGCCTCTTTCAAATGCAATAACAAATAAATCACACATTTTTGCAATAATGATTTCATTACAAAATAATAATATCTTATAGAAAGCAAAGAAGCACGCTATGGGAATGTAGAATCAAAACGCTTCAGAACTGGCAAGATGATTACGAGTTCTGTAAATAACATTGTTGTAATCTAATTCATGTGTCATAAATATGAATTCAATGAGATGAAGATGAACACATAATCACAGATAAACATAGCATGTAGTGATGCACCCACCAACAACATTAGATCAAAGAAATCTAGTAATTGAAATTGTGGCTAGAGTTGAATAATATCACTATTAGTTGTATTTATAAATTACAATATGTAAACACATGCAGTAGATCTTTAACAATTTTACACACAATAGCAACACAGAGACATGTGCGTCGTACACCCACACCTATACACTTAAAAAAATACAGAGGACTAGTAAATATAACAACATCCGAGTTTATCACAAAGAAAAACTTATATAAACACGGATAAAATCACAAAGAAAAGCGTTAAAACTAATCAATCATATAAGTCATCTCAAACACATCCCTATATATACTCATAAGTACATAACCACTCAAGTAATAATGACGTGTGCTTATACCTTACTAAAGTTATAATAATTGGAATCAACCATTTACCAAATATATTCATTCTAATTTAATATCAAGTGCAAACAAAAGTTTTGTAAATAAATTAAACATATAAAAATGTCAGATGAAAACAAGGTGTTTAGAGCCGCTAACAAGTCGTCAATATAGCCAACAAACCCTGTCCCGAAACTCTACGCACACTATACCAAAATGACCATATCTCTTGACTCAAATATGATTTTAAGCTAATTCTTTCGCGAGTAGAATCTTGACTCGAGAATCAATCTAAACACAAAAGAGTTACAAAACAGAACTTAGCTATATTAAACAGCTATACTTACAACATATAGGACAATAGATAAATTTGACAAAACAGTTTTTACAAATAATTTTAACATTTAACAATTAATTAAACCCATAATCTCTATTAATCAAATCATCAATCACTTAGCATGCAAACCATATAATTGAATCTTAATATCTCAATATTATCATAACAATAATAAGCACGATTACAGAATCAAATATCTTCAAATACCATGTTTCTCTAAGAGGTCCAATCTGTAATGCAACTCAACCGAATTAAATTATCAATACAATTACACCTATCATTTAGAAAGGAAATAAAAATGGCACAACAAAGACACAGTGAAACCAAGATATGACCTAAACTGACTTCCTTATTAAATAATTTACACGCTTAAGTTTCTAAATCCATTATCATCCAAGTCAAACAAATTTTTCCACCACACAAAACTGAAAATTTCCCTAACAATAAACTACCCAAATCATCACCTTGGCCATATCAATCGAAGCACAAAGTTGACCATAAGCCAACACAAACAAGAAACAAATACATAAAATTATATTTCCCAACGCAAACAACTAACAAATATACACACCCGTACATATACGCAAGCAAGTATCAAAGAGTGAAAGATAAAAAAGACCGGACTCGAGCCTCAAATCGAACAAATTTGAACAGACAGATGGTGGTGCCATATTATCTAGAGAGACACGGTCGGGTGAGGGAATAGAGGACGGAGAAAGATGAGTCAGAAAGATTAAGAAATTGAGAGAATGAGAGAGATATTCAGAGATAAGTAATTGAGAGAATGAGATAGATATTGAGAGATTATAAGAGAGATAGAGTAAAACAAAAAGAAAGGAGGAAAAATAAAAGAATCTGGCACGTATCACCCACTCTCACTGCCACGTATCCCCTTCCCCGCCTGCCCAACCTGAATTTTGACGCCCGCTTCTAATTTTAACGATACAATTCGCGGATAAAAACAAATCGAAATAATTCCCAAGTAATTTTAAAATCCCATAAATAAAAAACTAGTAAAATGAAATTTTCTGAACTTTTTAAAGAAATTTTGAATTTAACATCGAATTAACAAATAATTATGATCAGAATTAAATTTGAGACTGAATATTTGATGAAATATTATTTTTCTAATAATATTCAGATTTATGAAAATTAAACTTTATTATTCCCACTAAATACAAACACAAATTAATACAATGACACCTCCAACCAAAGCAACAATTAATAACACGAATAATTCAACACATAATTAATATTTAACACTGAACACATAAATTTCCTAATCATCTTTTATTTAATAATACGAAAAAAAAGTCTTTATACATATATTCAAATTAGTCACATGCGCAAGGTCTTCGAATAAGGTCAATATCTCATGAATCTTTTATAAAGTAGTTGATAAAGCGCAAGAGAAAGGAAATTATGTCAGAGGTCGTAAAAGATTATTCAATTCAGAGAAAAAAGTCTAGATTAAAATGTTGGAAGATTGAAACAATTACGTCAAAGACGACAATGAAGGAGAGGAAGGTAAAGTTGTTAGTGGAAAAATCTTTGGATTATCTTTGGAATGAATCCAAAGATTTTTTTTATATGCACCCGATATAAAACTCCCAATTATATTAATTGAGACTGTTGGTTTTAGAATTTTGATTTTTTGGGTTACGCGCTACTTAAATTGTTTGGGCTCTATTATAAATTACAAAAGTCCGGTTGGGACCATCTTATAGCCCACACAAAGCTTATGAATTTTATTTTTCGGAGATGGTCAAATAAGGAAAATTCAATAAAAGCATCATAGAAACTGGAGAGACCTGACAATAATGAATTTTATTAGAGAATCATGGTCGGTTCAGAAGTCTGACTTGTAAATTTATGAATAATAATATATTTGTAAAATTAAAATAGGGATCAGATTTTTTTATTAGTTTAAGAAATATTAGAGACACATACCATGTAGAGAGTATATAGTTATGATTTTTTACAAAGATAATAAAGAAAGATTTTAGTCTTGTGATAAAACTGAAGATTACATGTTCTTATTCGATTAATTATAATTTTTTATTTTCTTAGTTTTATAACTTGTATAATTATTATTCAGTAGTCATTTATAGTCATTTATAGGGCAGAGAACGGTAGCCATATTTACAATATAATTTTAGCACAATTTTTATGTGATTTGATTAATTATGCCTATTATAGTTATTTATATTTTCATTATTAATTTAAGTAATCGGGCGATGTAATGTATTAATTAGATGAAAATAGGAGTAATAAATAGGATATTTTACTCATTAGAGACACAAATATGGTTAGCATAATTTGAAGTGAGAGTGGGATAAATAATGGAATTTTTAGAGGATTAATACTCGAGAGATATTAACAATTGCTTTAATTGGGAGATTAATTGAATTAACAAAAGTTATTGACATGAAAGCGTGTTTCCACATTGTTAGTACTTGAGACAAATTTACATAATCTTAGTTATATGCCCACTTTAGTTGCTTTAGCTTAGGATCTAAGTATTTCATAACCATAATAGACATAATTGCCCTAGGTTTTTATATTCATTGTTTAACGTAATTAGTTTAGTGCGATTTAGTTGTAATACTTACCTAGAAAAATATGTATCACACAATAATTTTGATGTTGAACCAATGTAAAAGTAATTGAGTCGACTAAACCTATTTTCTCGTGTATATGACCCACTTGCCACTTTGTACTTTTCATATAATCAAAATGGACTAAGTTCTATAATTTGTTTTTGGAATATTTAGTTCATTTGGTTTATGGGCCTCTTCACAATGAATCAAAAGAAATTGTGCTTATTTGATTATTGGGCTTTTGTTTAACTTTCACTCCATTCTATCTATAAGATAGGTTCGTAAAATTACAATTACGGCCCAATCTACAACGATGACAGTTTATTGATATTTTATTTCTGGGTCGGCCCAATTCGAGTAGGTTCTCGACTATTCTGTACCCTTCAAAATGCTGAATATATGTATATATTTCTCACATTCTTTAATCACTTATTATTTGAAGTAATCTCACCAGTTCGTCAGTTCCCCGCTTTCTTTTTAAGTTTCTTCACATATCATTATTTTTAATATCGAGTTCTAACCCATCTGCTAAATTTTCCTCAATCTATATCAACCACATCTACGGTGTACATAATACTTACAATCATGACTTTTTCGATTCAAATTGGTAAGTGATGGCTCAACCTAATTCTTTGAACATTTATATCTTGTAGATGCAGACACTCATAATTACTTTATTCTTGATCATCAGACCGTATTTAGCTAAATAGAGATGTCAAATTCTTGAATATTTTTTAACGCTAAGATTTTACCTTTAATTTATATACATTTCTTTCATTTGTTGAAATTATAGTGTGTAATATTAATATATATTATGTTGCTTGAGTTCCTGGACTCATTTGAATTTTGAATGTGATTGCAAATTTATTTATTATTTAGTATTGGTTCTCAATGGAGGTAATTTCTAATCAAATCCGGTCCTTATATTTTTGTTTTAATTTTGTTTATAGAGAAGTGAATACACCATGATAATAATACTTTACATTTCTAAATTAGCACTAATTTTTAACTCCATTTGGTTTGGATTTTGTCGGTAAAATGCACATGTCAAATCTTTGTAATCTTTTCTTTCATCTATAATTTATTGTTCGTTGTAAAAGGGCACTTAATATATTTCTTGATTTCCATTCGTAGATACATGACGTTTGCCAAAAAACAATGAAGAAAATGCTCCTCAAAGAATTAAGGTCGAACACTCCTTGGTAAGTAATAATCTTCTTTTAGCATCCTATAGTTTGTGTTTTTTTAGTGTTTTAATGGCCTAAGTAAAAGTTTAATGGAATTGAAAAAGATTTTTTGGATCCATTGATTTATTTTTCATTGGGTATTTACCTTTTTTTTGTCCCATTTAAAAACAATAGTAAATGAAATGTAAGATTAATCTTTTTTGACCAGCCTGACCACAGTTCTTCCCATCCCAGACCATGTTTTTCTTTCTGCATTCTCGGATCACATTTTCCGTGATGTTTACAAGAGGGTCTGGTCCAGAATTAGGAAGCTCTTCATTTATTCTCTCTACATCTGATGCACTTGCATGACGAGTTACAATGGAGTTAATTTGGTCTTGTCATCCCATTGCGGCCACCATTCTTTTGAGGAAGGAAGGGCTTCTTGTATGGTTCACGGAGGGATGGGAGGAATCTGCAACCTCTCATCCATTGGGAGGTTATGGATGTAACCTCTTTTCGTTATTGCTGCACAAATGTGAAGCGAGTCCCTGAATTACGGTTCAATGTCGTAAAGTTCTTTTCTGATGGTTTCCCGCACCCCTGACTCAGCAAGTACAACTAAACATCTATCTTAATTGTTTAAAAATCAAAATCTTGATATATTTTTAATTGTATAATTGAATTTATATTAGTTTTTGTAATAAATAATAAAACTACTTATATAAATATGTACATAATAGAACATTAGAAAAGAATATGCATTGTACAAAATATTTATATCTCAAAAACCTATTAACTTATGAGTGGTGTTTAATGCCTAAATTTTTAAAAGGTTATGACTGTGATAAGATAAAATTTTCACAAGACACTTAATATTAAAATATAAATATTATAATAGGCAAGTTAATTTGACTTTTCTGACTAAACTAAAACCGGTTGGTTATAATCGTTAATTGGTTTGTTATTCAAATTTTAACAAAAATTTAAATCCCCCCAAACATTTCATGAAAATTTTAAATTTCAGCTGAAACTAAAACCAACTTAATTATGTTGGTTATAGTCATCAATTTGATGATTTTGTAGGCGGGTTATTCAATTTTTCAAGAAAATTCAAATATCAACAACAAATGATTTTATGAAAATTTAATTTTTTCTGCCTAAACTAAAACAAAATAAAATTGGTTCCATTAAATGGTTGGTCTTGTACGACCGCTTATTCAAATTTTCAAGATAATTTAAATTCCCCCTCATAAAAATTAGATGAACAATACAAGAAATTCTCAATCATACAATGTTCCATACACAACGGTTAAAAAAACTGGTAGTCCTAAAAAATATTCAACAGTGAATTTATTTGGCATAACAGTTTCCTCACACGAATAGAAAATTCTAGAAAAAGTTCACGTCCCAAAAATGTGATTAGTTCATGATTAACCATAAATTTATTCAAAAGATCTTTAACACCACCCAACCATGCCGATGCCAAGATATATCGATTTTAGTCATAAAAAAATTAAAAAAATTAGAAGTTCATATTACAAAACAGAAACACGAGGTAAATTCCTGATTTACAGATAATTTTTGTAAATATTTTTTTCGACAATCCAATTGTATGGAAATAAGATGTATTGATTTTTATAATAAGAACAAATTACAAAAAAAAAATTAATTCATCTTACATGACGGAAATAGAAAACTCTAGGACAAGTCTGATGCCAAAACACGAGATTTGTTCCCAATTAACTAGATAATTTTTTTAATAATTTTTTCAACGATTCAACCATACGGATGTTAGGTTATATCGATTTTAGTCAAAAGAAAATATAACAAAAAAAATTCAAATTCATCTTGCATGGCATTAATAGAAAAATCTAGAAAAAGTCCAACTCCCTATATGAGATTTGTTCCCGATAAACAAAAGAATTTTTTAATGATTTTTTCGACGATCCAGGATGTTAAAATATATCCATTCTAGTCATATGAAAAAATTATAAAAAAAATCGAATTCATCTTGCATGACAGTAATAGAAAATTATAGAAAAAGTCCAACTCCGTAATATAAGAATTCCCAGTTAACGAGACTATTTTTTAAACATTTTTTCGATGATCCGACTGTACATGTTAACATGTATCGACTTTAGTCATCATAAAAATTTATAAAAATGTTTCAAATTCATCTTGACGGGGAATAGAAAAAGTTAGGAAAAGTCTTACTCTCGGGATTTGTTCCCGATTAACTATGAATTTTGTTAAACAATTTTTTCGACAATCTAATCCAATGTATATTAAGATATATGTATTTTAGCCATAAGAAAAAATTACCAAAAAAATCAAATTCATCTTGCATGAAAAGAATAGAAAAATCAAGAAAACGCCTAACTCCCAAAACAACAGATTTTTTTCCGATTAACTAGATAATTTTTTTAACAAATTTTTGAACGATCCAACCTGAGGTTAAGATATAATTATTTTAATCATAAGAAAAAATTATAAAAAAATTTCAAATTCATCTTGAATAATAGGATTAGAAAAATTTAGGAAAGAAACATGAGATTTGTTGCAGCTGATTTACTGGAGAGGATCTGGACTAAAACAGTGGAAGATATGCTTTAGAGTTGGACAGCTAGAAGACTTGTAGAAGATATTATCTGATTGATATATTTTAGGAGACAGAATTATATTTCATATCAATTAGAAGATATCTTGTAACTGTGTAGTATATAAACACAGCTTAGGGTTTACACTAGATGTGTTATCATTCACAACAGAAGATTATTCATTGTAACCCTAGCAGCTCTTAGTGATATTGTAATATCCGGGATATTTTGGGGAAAAAACAGTTTAGTCCCCCAGGTTTCCAGAGTTAGCATATTTTGGATTCCTGTTTATAAATTATTTAAAAATAATATTTCCTATTTATTTTAATTATAAAAATTCGATTTTAACTTCTAAAAATTCCAAAAATTATTATTTTAATTCCAAAAATTATATTTAATTCAAAAATAAATCTGAATTAATTAGTTAATGAATTTCAGTTAATTTTTAATTGATTAATTAGTCAATTAAGTCGAAAATTAATTGACTGATTGATTTAATTAATTATTAATTGATTTTAATTAATTATTTAATTTGATTTAATTATTTAAAAATGATTTAAAAATTCTGAAAAATAGTTTCGAGCTTTAAAATATCATTTTAAATCGTTTTCAAGGCTCGATAATTATTATGAAATTGTTTTGAAGCCAGAATTGGCCAATCGAACCTTGTTTACTACTTCGAAATTGATTCAACGATCTGTTTTAATTTCGAAAAATGTTTTAAAAATCATTTTTAAATATCTGAAAGCCTATTTATGACCCGAGACTTCTTTATAAATGATATACCATTGATTATGTGACGTGTTATGTGTTATATATGACTTGTTGGTCAACTTTCGGTCTCTATATTCGATGTTTACTTGTTTATTGCGTAACTTTCAATTCGTCAATCGAATTTAGATGAAACGAAGGGTAGATAGAAGTATGTATTGAATCGAATCGTATGAGTTGAATATTGATAGATGCTTATGATATCTGAGCAGAAGAGGTAAGGCGTAGGAAAGGGAAACAGATAGTCAAAGAGTAAGACTTTGGTGATTGAGAGCAAGTGTAGTGTAGTAAGCTAGTACCAGGCAAGTGTTCTGACCTTCTCGAGATATTATAGTGATTGATAGTCCTGTTTATATTGCAAGTGCTTTGAAGCACTGAACCCTAAACCCTGATTCCATTTATTGATCTTGAGTTGTAAACCTGATTCTTTATAAACCATTGATTGTTGTATCCCCAAATACGAACCTCAAATATACGATACTACACCACAAATACATACAAACTAATTATCAAACATTGAACCAGATTGCTTACACACTCAAACCATTGTATCTTATGCTTTGAAAGACAAAATCCTTGAAACCCTGAAATATTGATCTTTTTGTTATCCAATTCTTTCACTACCTAGCAGCCAAGCTTTGGAAATGCCATATTGATCTTTATGTAGATTGAAACCATTTTCATTATTGAACGTCCAATGTTCTTAATGATTTTGTTTATTGTTTATTACTGCTTATTCTGTTATTATGGTAGAATTGGATTGTTTTTATAAAATTGTGGACCAGATTCGTGGTCAAACCATATAATGGTCAAGTTAGGCCAATATGTGTCTTGGATCCAGTAGTTAGAGCAGTGTTGTGTGCTTTGCTCGGGGTTAGTGCATGACTGATTAGCAACCTAACCTTGGTTTTTAAAATGAAAATATAATATCCAATTCCAAATCATAATCCATTGTTCACTTGATATCATAACCATATTTACCTGATGATCATTATTCTCAGTTTTGTCATTGTGACTTGCTGATCTAGTTAGCTCATTTGTGCAATGTTGTTTATGTTCTTTTCCAGTTAAGAAGGAACCGGTTGGTACCGAGGATCCCCAGTCCAGCGCGAGAGCTAGGGGTTCAGGTTGATCGAGTTGAGCTAGTAGGATTCTTTTGGAATAATTTAAGTTTGTAAAAGTTTGTAATAATGTTTAATACTCAATTCTGAGTTTGGATAGTTGGGATGTGAACGGTTTGTAATATAAGTAAGTGTCGTTGGCTTCTGTGCATACTTTAACCTGTTGCGGTCCGTGGTAATCGGTAAGTAGGGTCACTGCATATCATTATTATTATCTTTATCATTATTATAAGCAGGTTATTAATAAGGTGTGTGTGTGTGTGGACCCCAAACTTCTGACCCGGGTTGGAGGGCGCCACGGGTTTGGTATCAGAGCTACAGGTTATAAGTCACTAACACAAGCCTAGGATTGACGAGAATGGGTAGAGGGTTAGGATTTGAAGTAAGGAATAGAAAGATATAACGTTGAGAGGTTGAGTGCTTCGGTATAACAGGTATTAGTGTGATTCGCGTCATGGTTCGAGATTCTTATATTGCGATATGATTTCAGATAGCAGCGATGGCCGACTCTTTTATCCCCGTATCAGCTGATCACTCGGAGCCTTCAGTTGGATTACCGTCTTCGGATCCATATCCTGTTATTCCACCAGTGTTGGCTATACTACCTCCATATGTGTTGCAGCCCGTACCATTACAGGCTATTCCACCTCCAGGCATGAGGCCACCTATCAGAGGACCCCCACCTGCTGATTCAGGGTTTACTAGTCACTCAGTTCCAGGAGTACCTTTCCAGTTCTCTTCCTATCCTGTCCCATATCATCAGTTTGAGGCTTGCCTTATGGAGCAGCGATTCTTATATGGACCAGAGAGGTTGGGACTGGTGAGAGGCGACTCAGAGAGAGGCTCCAGGCATTTCGTAGAGCAGCTGCAGTGAGGATTGTTGAGGTTACATATGAGCACATCACCCCTGATTTCCTAGTGGAGTGGGCTAAGTGGGTTCGAGAGGAGCTTGAGGAGATTGGAGGTCCAGACTAGCCATGAGTTAGAGATCTAGAGATGCTGAGCAGTATTGTGATGGTTATGTATTATGTATAGGAGTGTGTAGTGTGTATCGGTAGACTTTTGAGTTGTATTTATATACTAGCTATGCTGACTAGTTAGTAGGTTGTTGTACCCTTTTGCTTTTACTTCCGAAGCGTCTTTACGCTTGTACTACTCAAAACTTTTGATTTATATATATCAGTACCTTTTCCTTTCCAGTATTGTCATTCATTTTACTACACCTGTTTTATTTTACCTTATTTATTGCACCAGTTATACCCCTGTGATACCATATACCCTATTTTTCATAACTGTTTATATTCTATAAAGAAGCATGCAATTTACTTAGTTATAACTATTTTCAAAAAGAGATATTTTACAAAACTTTTCTTTTATGCAAAGAATTTGATTTAAAAACCTAAATAAGTTGTTTGATTCTTTACAAAAAATGCCTCCCAGAAGAAATACCTGCACCAACACCCAGAATGAAGAAACTAACAACAACAATAATAACAACCAAGATGATACAAACCACAATGCAAAACCAGGACCTATAGACCCAGCAATAGCCCAGATTCTTCAAATCTTGGCCCAAAAAATAGTTCACCTGACACAACAACAACAAAGACATACCAATCCCCAGTTAACTTTCAAAACTTTTCAGGCAGTAAACCCACCAGAATTCAAGGGTTCCTTAGAACCGATTGAAGAAAATGTTTGGTTAAAGGAGATAGAGAAGGCATTTGCCTTAGTAAAAGTAAAAGACGAACAGAAGGTTGAGTTTGCAAGTTACTATTTGAAGAATGAGGCCACCTATTGGTGGGAGATGGTGAAGACTTTGGAAGGAACAGATGTTATTACTTGGGAGAAGTTTAAGGAGTTGTTTTTAAAAAAAGTATTTTCCTCAGTTTGTCCAAGACCAGATGGAGCTGAAGTTTTTAGAACCAAAGCAAGGAAACATGTCGGTGACAGATTATGAGAGCAAGTTTGAGGAATTGTCAAGGTATGTGCTGTCGTATGTGGATACTGACAGGAATAAGGCTAAACGATTCCAGCAAGGTTTGAAACCATAGATCAGAGGAAAGGTAGCCATTTTTGAATTTGATACCTATGCAGGAGTTGTATAGAAGGCTATGATTGCAGGGACGGAGAGTGAGATGTCACAGAAAGAGAAAGAAAGTAAGAAAAGGAAATTTGAAGGGAATAAAGGTCAGTCACAACCAGGGAAGTTGAAGGGCAAGTTTCATCCAGGGAGGAATTTTAATTTTAAGAGACAAAGTGCAGGCGACGGAAGCCAGGGCAACCGTCCAGTTAATGCGAATCAACCAAATCAATTGAGATTAATTTTTCCAGATTATCAAGTATGTGGGAAGAAGTATGGGGGAGTTTATAATAAGTTGAATGTAGTTTGTTTCAAGTGCAATCAGAAAGGGAACTATTCAAGGGAGTGCCGAAATCAGCCGGCAAGAGAGCCAGCAAATAGGGATCAGCCTATCCGGAATCCAGCAGTGAAGGTTCCAGCCATTGGATTTACGTGCTTTAAATATGGAAAACCAGGACATATAGCCAGGGATTGCAAGACACCAGCCCAAGTCAGTAATGCATTAAGGATTATGGGGTCTACTCCAGCAGTGAATGAGACTCCAAGGGCTAGAGTTTTTGACATGTCTGTGAAGGATCCTATCCAGGATACAGATGTCGTGGCAGGTATGCTTAATGTGAATTCTTTATGTGCCAAAGTATTAATAGATTCGGGAGCAACTCGATCGTTTGTTTCACAAGATTTTGTTAGTAAGTGAAATTATCAAGTTGAGTATTTAAATGAAATAATGACTGTGGAATTGGTAAATCAAGAACAAGTATCTGTTAATCAAGTTTGTGGGAATTGTGAGATTGAGATTTCTGGTAATAAGTTTTGTGTAGATTTGATACCATTTAAGTTAGGAGAATTTGACGTTATCTTAGGAATGGATTGGTTATCTAAGCACGATGCCCAGATAGATTGTCGAAATAAGAAGGTAATGGTGAAAACGCCTGACGAAAGAATAGTAACGTTCAAGGGCCAGAAATAAGTAAAGAAGTTCTTAACAATGATTCAAGCCAAGAACTTACTATGACAAGGATGTGAGCATTTCGTGGCATATGTGATTGATAGGAGTCAGGAGACAGCGAAACTTAAAGATATTCCAGTAGTGAATGAATTTCCAGACGTGTTTCCCGACGAGTTACCAGGACTTCCTCCAGATAGAGAAATTGAGTTTGCAATCGACTTAGCACCTAGAACAGAACCGGTATCCAAGGCCCCGTATAGAATGGAGCCCATTGAGATGAAAGAGCTAGCGAAGCAATTGCAAGAGCTGTTAGAGAAATGAGTAATCAGACCCAGTATATCCCCGTGGGGTGCACCGGTATTATTTGTCAAGAAGAAAGATGGAATCGTGAGATTGTGCATCGACTATAGGGAGCTCAACAAGCTTACAAACAAGAACAAGTATCCGTTACCCAGAATTGCCAATCTATTTGACCAATTGAAGAGAGCCAAGTACTTCTCCAAGATTGATTTCAGATCGGGATATCATCAACTGAATGTTAAGCCAGAAGATATACCGAAGACATATTTCAGAACAAGGTATGGACATTACGAATTTTTAGTGATGTCTTTTGGATTGACCAATGCCCCATCAGCGTTTATGGACCTGATGAATAAAATTTTCAAGGAATACTTGGACAAGTTTGTTATTGTATTTATAGATGATATTTTGATTTATTCAAAGGCGGAAGGGGATCATGCGGAACATTTGAGAACAACTTTGGAGATTTTATGGAAAAAGATGTTATATGCTAAATTCTCGAAGTGTGGGTTTTGGCTACAGGAAGTTCAGTTCTTAGGACACATAGTCAATAACGAAGGGATCAAAGTGGACCCAGCAAAAATTGAGGCAATTACAAGTTGGGAAAGATCGAGAACACCCACCGTGGTAAGAAGTTTCTTGGGATTAGCGGGATATTATCGTCGATTCGTTCAAAAACTTTCAAGGATTGCAATACCATTGACAAAGCTTACACGGAAGAATGAAAAGTTTATATGGAATGACAAGTGCGAAAAAAGTTTTCAGAAATTGAAGCAATGATTAATGACAGCAACTGTTTTGTCACTTACAAACGATCAAGGGAATTTTGTAATTTATAGAGATGATTCTCATAAAGGACTAAGATGCGTTCGAATGCAGCACGAGAAGGTGATTGTATATGCGTCAAGGTAATTGAAACCACATGAATAGAAATACCCTACTCATGATTTGGAGCTAGCAGCCATAGTTTTTGCTTTGAAAATTTGGAGACATTATCTGTATAGAGAAAACTGCGAGATTTTCATGGATCACAAAAGCTTAAAGTACATATTCACACAGAAGAAGCTTAATATGAGGCAAAGGAGATGGTTAGAATTGATCAAGGATTACGACTACTCAATTAATTATCATCCCGGTAAAGCGAACGTTGTAGCGGACGCGTTGAGTCGGAAGGAAAAGTTAAATGTGTTATCAGTACCTGAAGAGATATATAAGGAATTTCAGAAACTTGAATTGGAAATTAAAGTTCGCAGGCCTAATGAAGCAAAAGTGTACAGTATGACTTTTCCGCCGGAGTTGCTAGAGAAAATAAAGAAGTGTAAGGAAGATGTAATGGATCAAGATGTAAATCGTTTGGTAGGTGAGGAATTGTGCACGCAAAAGGATGATCAAGGTATTTTTAGGTTTTCTTCAAGAATTTGGATTCCACCGGTGACGGAGCTGAAGAATGATATTTTACAGGAAGCACATAATTCAAGGTATTCAATCCATCCAGGAAGTACCAAAATGTACAGAGATTTAAAGAAAAACTATTGGTGGCCAGATATGAAGAGAGAAATTACGGAATGTGTTAGCAGATGTTATACATGTCAGAGAGTTAAAGCCGAACATCAAAGACCAAGTGGATTGCTACAGACATTGGAGATTCCAGAGTGGAAGTGGGAACATATTTCCATGGATTTCATAGTTGGATTACCAAAGACAAGGGCTAATCATGATGCCATTTGGGTTATAGTTGATAGACATACCAAGTCAGCTCATTTCTGCATATAAATAAAAGATTTTCACTCGACAAGTTGGTCCATATGTACCTGAAGGAAATTGTAGTTCATCACGGAGTCCCGGTGTCTATCGTATCGGATCGAGATCTGAGATTTAATTCAAGATGTTGGAAAAGTTTTCAAGAATTTTTGGGAACAAGATTGAATATGAGTACAGCTTACCACCCACAGACGGACGGCCAAAATGAAAGAACGATTTAGACGATTAAGGACAAGTTACGTGTTTGTGCTATTGATTTCAAAGGAAGTTGGGAAGAGCATTTACATCTGGTAGAATTTGCTTATAACAACAGTTATCATGCCAGTATTGGGATGCCACCCTATGAAGCCCTTTATGGACGCAAATGCAGATCTTCAGTATATTGGGACGAAGTAGGAGAACGCAAAATACTTGGACCTGAACTAGTACAGCAGACAAAAGAAGTCGTTGAAATTATCCAAAATAGATTGATAGCCGCATAGGACCGTCAAAGGAAATATGCAGACCAGTCAAGGAAAGACATGGAAGTCGAAGAAGGAAGCTTGGTATTACTGAAAGTATCACCGTGGAAGGGACTAACGAGGTTTGGAAAGAAAGGAAAGTTGAGCCCAAGATATGTCGGACCTTTTGAGATTTCAAAGTGCGTTGGAAAAGTAGCTTACAAATTGGCGTTACCTCCGTACATGGAGCACATTCACAATGTTTTTCACGTATCGATGCTTAAGAAATATAATCCAGACTCCAGACATGTAATAGAATATGAGCCAATAGAGCTTTAGGCAGATTTATCCTATGTAGGGAGTCCAATAGAGATTCTAGAGAAAAGAGTGAATGTATTGAAGAATAAAGTGGTAAAGCTAGTAAGAGTGTTATGGAGAAACCCAAAGGTTGAAGAGTCAACCTGGGAGTTAGAAAGTGATATGAGAGAAAAGTACCCTCGTTGTTTTCTTAGGAGATTTTGAGGACAGAATCCTTTTAAGGGAGGAAGGATGTAATATCCGGGATATATCGTGTAATTATTTTTTCTAATAAATAATTAATATATGTGTTCAATATCTATTCTGTGAATTATTTGTTAAGTGTTAAATGTGTTTGGATGTTTAAAAATATTATTATTTGAGTATTTTAATTTTTATATGTCCAAAATAAAATATAGATAATTGTCATATCTTCCTAATTATTTTTATGTTGATTTATGAATTTGTAAGGATCATATGAAATTTATAAAATCTTTTTTCGGGTATTTAAAATCTATTTTATAAAAACGGGAACCAACAGACGTCATCCGTTATTACGTTTTTGGGACCCGAAACTCTTCCCAGAACTCCTTAATAACCTAATTGTAATATTCCGAGCATATTCCATATTTCGACTTTTTCAATCTGGCGTACAATTTGTCCTGCGTGGGTCCCGGCGCAATATTTTCGATACAATATTCATTTCGGTAAATCAATAAAACTCGTATTTTCGATAAACGGGAGCTTTTTATTAAACTATCCCAATTATCACCTCGTAGTACGTGTAACCAGGCGTTGAGACCAAGACCGCATTATAAATTGTACTGATTTGGATAATTGTCCCGAAAACCGATACCGTTTGGATCAGTTTTTATAAATAAACGTACCGTTTAATATCCGGAATGATCCAACAGGATATTAATTTTCCGTAATTATAAATAGCCTTTTTCCGTATTTTATTTCGTATCAAAATCATTTGCAGTCAGCTAGTATATAATTTTTCAGGGAAAAACCATAAATTCATAAACCTTTCTGAGAATCAAACCAACAATCAGAGGTGTTACCGGAGTCCGTTTGAAAAGCTCGAGTACTCAAAACGAAGGTCCAAATCACTGCAGAAATCAAGGTTTACTTTCTGAAAAATTATTTATTTTCGAATTAATTTTATTAAAAATATGAATTTTTGTTCGGATGATTTTTTGTTTGATTTGATGCTTGCATGTTGTAGAGCTTGTTTTCCTGATGATTTTCATATGTCATACGTCTGATTTGGAGTTCAATAACATGCTCAAAAGTGGGTTTAATTCTCGAACTTTAAAATTAGGGTTTATAACCCGTATGAATGTTTTCAATTGAAATTTGGGGCTTTTTGATTTTGGGGTTATTAGCTGTTGATTTATAGTGGATTATGTTCCTTATGAAATTTGCAATCGATTGGTATATAGCTCGTTAACAAAGGATTAGTGAATCGAAGGGAGTTGTGTTTTGAAGATTTTCGATGTTCGCCGGAAACCGGCAATGTTCTTGGCCAATTTCCGACCAGGACAGGGATGATTGATGTGTTTTGATTGCATAAATAAGTTCCTGGTAATGTGTAGATTAATTCTGGACAGTTTGGTGGCCTGAGGTCGCCGGAATCGTGTTCTCCGGCCACACTCCGGCGAGTCGACGGCGGGGGTTTACGAAATTGAAAACAGGCCCCTGGACTTTTGGGGAAAAAACAGTTTAGTCCCCCAGGTTTCCAGAGTTTGCATATTTTGGATTCCTATTTATAAATTATTTAAAAATCCTATTTCCTATTTATTTTAATTATAAAAATTCGATTTTAATTTATGAAAATTTCCAAAAATTATTATTTTAATTCCAAAAATTATATTTAATTCAAAAATAAATCTGAATTAATTAGTTAATTAATTTCAGTTAATTTTTAATCAATTAATTAGTCCATTAATTTGAAAATTAATTGATTAATTGATTTAATTAATTATTAATTGAATTTAATTAATTATTTAATTAGATTTAATTATTTAAAAATGATTTAAAATTTCGAAAAATAGTTTCGAGTTTTAAAATATTATTTTAAATCGTTTTCAAGGTTCGATAATTATTATGAAATTGGTTTGAAGCCAGAATTGGCCAACCAAACCCTGTTTACTACTTCGAAATTGATTCAACGATCTATTTTAATTCCGAAAAATGTTTTAAATTACAAAAAAATTTCAAATTCATCTTGAATAATACGATTAGAAAAATTTAGGAAAGAAACATGAGATTTGTTCCTACTAGTTGTTAAAATAATGAGATGGGAGAATGATAAGAATTGGAAGAAGAGAGGAAGTAATACACCTCTGCAAGAAAAGTAGCAACACTGAGATAAAAATTGATTGTCTCTTCCATAAGTTTATTCAATTTATATAAACTTTTCATGTGTATCTTAATATGCTCTAGGAACTAAAAAATGGTTGAATATATTATTTATGAAACCAGAAGCATATTTAACCAAAGCAGCAAGTAGGTATACAAAACTACCATCAACATTTGGAAACCTCTTTTGAGCTCTTTGAAAAAGCCTCGATAAAGCTTTATGTCACCTTTCCTTTTCTATTTTTGACTTCAGTTCATCAATCCATGGTTTAATATCCGAAGATACACTGTCACGAAGACATTTAATAACAGTCAGTTAACACTTCATCAGATAAATTGCAGAAAATATGTCCAAACATCAGCCACCTGTTTCAAATGCAAAAACAGATAAATCACACTTGCAATATTGATTTCTTACAAAATAATAATAACATCTTATAGAAAGCAAAGATGATTACGAGTTCTGTAAATAACATTGTTGTAATCTAATTCATGTCTCATGATTATGACTTCAATGAGATGAAGATGAACACATAATCACAGATAAACATAACATGTAGTGATGCACCCAACAACACCATTGAGAATGAAGCTATAATAAACAAGATAAAAAAAAATCTGGTAATTGAAATTGTGGCTACAGCTGAATAGTATCACTATTAGTTGTATTTATCAATATAAAACAGTATGTATTATAGTAGGGATGCAATCGCTACAAAATATTGCATATCTAACAATGTTGATAGGTGGCTGTAATAAACAAATAACAAGCTATAAACACATGTGGTAGATCTTTAACAGTTTTACACACAATAGCAACACAGAGACACGCGCGTCATACACTCACACCTATACACTTAAAAAAATACAGAGTACTAGTAAATATAACAACATCCAAGTTTATCATATAGACAAAACTAGGTTCAGTACCACAGAGTTAACTAGTTAAGCTAATCCTTAAAGACACGCATGTGTGGACAATTTCAATAAATCCTAAAATAAGCAGAAATTGATCCCTGAAAACAGGTGACCGAGTTTCATAAACATTAATTAGAGTCATACCTATGCAATCACATAAACAAATTTCTATAGATTAAATTATAAATCACTACAAGAAAAATGTCATCAGACAACCCCCATCAGACAACGCTTGACCAAAAAAGTTTTGCCCAGAAATTTTACATAACAATTTTTTAAAAACCATAAAACAGGTGTTGTGTGAATCCCTTTACTACAATAGGTTTAAAACTGTTGTCTAGCATATCGTATCAGACAACCGTTTTATGAGATAAGGTGTTGTTTAAATAAAAAGATTTCATCATTCCTACAATGCTTTAAAAACTATTGTCTAGGTAATCGACACAGACAAGCCTTTCTAAAGATATGTTGTGCAAATGAGGTAGTTTGTACAACAGTTTAATTTTGCATTGTCTGAAAGTAATGGAGACAACGTTATGAAACACCGTTGTTGGAATGAGACAAGTGTTTTCTCAATGGATTAGTTAAGCTGGAATCAAACAACGTACTTCCATTGTGTTGTCTAAATATCACTTGACATACAAGTGTTATTATTCTGTTGTATGTCACGACATAACACAAGCGTTTTGCTCATAAAACCATTGTCACTTGTATTGGTGAGCTGGTATAATGAGAGACATTCATTAAGAGGAGATGAGGTGGCACCATGTGATTGGTGAAAAAACATTCACTTGGATTGCTGAGTTGGTGTAATAAGAGCAGTTGATTGAAGTATATTTAATATCAGCCATTAGATTAAAAAACGCTGTTACGCTTACACAACAGCTTTTGTTCAAATAAATATTGTCAATGTTCATCTAAGACAAACTTTTTTCATAGAAAACCGTTGTCTGTAAGTCTGATTCTTGAAATTTCTGAAGCATTGCTTGTGATGAGGTGGCACCATGTGATTGGTGAAAAAACATTCACTTGGATTGTTGAGTTGGTGTAATTAGAGCCGTTGATTAAAAGTAGATTTAATATCAGCCGTACGATTTAAAAAAGTTGATCATCTAAAACAACGGTTTTTTTTTCAAAAAAACTGTTGTCACTATTTATTTCAGACAAGACTTTTTCATAGAAAACCGTTGGATGTTGCCTCGTACTAGATTTTTTTCCATACCCGATTAAAGAGATAAATTTTTAAAATGATTTTTTAGATGATCCAACCGTACGGATGTTTAGAAATACTTATTTTAGTCACATGAAAAAAGTATTAAAAAATTTCAAATTCATCTCGAATGTCAAGATTAGAAAAATCTGGTAAAAGCACTACTTCCCAACACGGGATTCGTTCCCGATGAACAAGATAAATTTTTTAAATGATTTTTTTGACGATCCAACCGTACGGATGTGAAGATATACTTATTTTAGTCACATGAAAAAAGTATTAAAAAATTTCAAATTTATCTCGAATGTCAGGTTTAGAAAAATCTGGTAAAAGCATTACTTCCCAACATGAAATTCATTCCCGATGAACAAGATAATTTTTTTAAATGATTTTTTCAACGATCCAACCGTATGGATGTTAAGATATACTTATTATAGTCACATGAAAAAAGTATTAAAAAATTTCAAATTCATCTCGAATGTCAAGATTAGAAAAATCTGGTAAAAGCACTTCTTCCCAACATGGGATTCGTTCCCGATGAACAAGATAAATTTTTTAAAAGATTTTTTCACACTTGTTTGTGATGAGGTGGCACCATGTGATTGGTGAAAAAACATTCACTTGGATTGCTGAGTTGGTGTAATAAGAGCAGTTGATTGAATGTATATTTATTATCAGCCATTAGATTAAAAAATGCTGCTACGCTTACACAACAGCTTTTGTTCAAATAAATGTTGTCAATGTTCATCTAAGACAACCTTTTTTCATAAAAAACCGTTGTCTGTAAGTCTGATTCTTGAAATTTCTGAAGTGTTGCTTGTGATGAGGTGGCACCATGTTATTGGGGAAAAAACATTCACTTGGATTGTTGAGTTGGTGTAATTCGAGCCGTTAATTAAAAGTAGATTTAATATCAGCCATAAGATTTAAAAAAGTTGATCATCTAAGACAACGGTTTTTTTCAAAAAAACTGTTGTCACAATTTATTTCAGACAAGAATTTTTCATAAAAAACCGTTGGGTGTTGCCTCGTACTAGATTTTTTTCATACCTAATGAAAAAGATAAATTTTTTTAATGATTTTTTAGAGGATCCAACCGTACGGATGTTAAGAAATACTCATTTTAGTTTCATGAAAAAAGTATTAAAAAATTTGAAATTCATCTCGAATGTCAGGATTAGAAAAATCTGATAAAAGTACCCCTCCCGACAACGAGACTCGTTCCCGATTTACAGGATTAATATTTTAAAATGATTTTTTGACGATCCAACCGTACGGATGTTAAGATATATCGATTTTAGTCATAAGAACAAATTATTAAAAAAATTTGAAATTCATTTTGCATGCCAGGATTAGAAAAATTTGGTAAAAGTACCCCTCCCGACAACGAGACTCGTTCCCGATTTACAGGATTAATTTTTTAAAATGATTTTTCGACGATCCAACCGTACGGATGTTAAGATATTCGATTTTAGTCATAAGAACAAATTATTAAAAAATTTGAAATTCATTTTGCATGCCAGGATTAGAAAAATTTGGTAAAAGTACCCCTCCCGACAACGAGACTCGTTCCCGATTTACAGGATTAATTTTTTAAAATGATTTTTCGACGATCCAACCGTACGGATGTTAAGATATACTCATTTTATTCACATGAAAAAAGTATTAAAAAATTTGATATTAATTTTGCATGCCAGGATTATAAAAATCTGGTAAAAGTACCCCTCCCGACAACGAGACTCGTTCCCGATTTACAGGATTAATTTTTTAAAATAATTTTTTGACGATCCAACCATACGGATGTTATGATATATCGATTTTAGTCATAAGAAAAAATTATTAAAAAATTTGAAATTCATTTTGCATGCCAGGATTAGAAAAATCTGGTAAAAGTACCCCTCCCGACAACGAGACTCGTTCTCGATTTACAGGATTAATTTTTTAAAATGATTTCTCGACGATCCAACCGTACGGATGTTAAGAAATACTCATTTTAGTCACATGAAAAAAGTATTAAAAAATTTGAAATTCATCTCGAATGTCAGGATTAGAAAAATCTGGTAAAAGTACCCCTCCCGACAACGAGGTTCGTTCCCGATTTACAGGATTAATTTTTTAAAATGATTTTTCGACGATCCAACCGTACGGATGTTAAGATATATAGATTTTAGTCATAAGAACAAATTATTAAAAAAATTGAAATTCATTTTGCATGCCATGATTAGAAACATCTGGTAAAAGTACCCCTCCCGACAACGAGACTCGTTCCCGATTTACAAGATTAATTTTTTAAAATGATTTTTCTCAGACGTTGTCGTATAAAATATGTACAACAGGCTTTTTAAAAATACCGTTGTGTGATTCAACAACGGTTTTTTTCTTGGAAACCGTTATTGACATTGTTTTTAAATAACCTTTTTTGGTTATAAACCGTTGTATGAATTTGGCACTATTTATTTGGTTGATATTACATCCCACAATTGTTTTATATTAAAAACTGTTGTATGACTTTTGTTAAGACAACATATTTTAAATTTCAGACAATTATTTTTAATGCCATATATTTTATTGACTTTGTTAATATATATTCCTTAAATTGTTGATGTTAATATATATTGATTTTATTCACTTAAAAAATATTTTAAAATTTTCAAATATATCTTGCTTGAAATTATAGCAAAAATGTAGTGAAAGTGGTAGTTCCTAAAATGGATTTCGTTCCTGCTTAACAAAATAATTTTTTGAAATGATTTTTTTCTAATATCCAATCACATGGATATTAATATATATTTGTTTAAGTGAATTATAAATTAATGAAAATGTTAGATTGAATTTTATTACATTAATATGTAATCTAAAATTTTATGTAATAATTTATAAATTCAAAAAAATATCTTGCATAACTTTACAAGAAGATTCTAGTTGAAGTACTACTTTCTCAAACTAGACACGTTCCTCATTAACAAAATGATTATTTAAATAAATTTTTCGACGATCCAACCATACGGATGTTAAGATATATTAATTTTGATTATCTTCTTATAAAATAAAGTAAAATTAAAAAAATTATAAAATAGTACATATAAATAAAAAAATATCTATTTACCCCTATTTCACCTTAAACCCCACTTTTTCATTTTCCCCTTGTTTAAATTTTCATTTCCCCCTTCACCCAAATTTCACTTTTTAGGCCATTTTTTCATTCCATCTCCTCTATTTTTAGTTTGCCCCCAAGTGAAAATTTTATTTCCCCCTTATATCTCCCCCCATTTTGTTAACCCCGTTTATATCTCCTTCTCATCGGTCTCTGCTCTCACCCCTCTATATTCCCTGTTCTCTCTCTCCCAACTCTCCCTTCTCATCACTGACTCTCTCTCTCCATCTCCCCATTCTTTGTGTCCCAACTCCCCCTTCTCATGGATCTCTCTCTCTCTCTCTATCTCCCCATCTTTTGTTCACTCATTTCCCCTTTACATGGTAGTCCATCTCCCTCTCTAAGCTGTAACTCCCTTTCTCTCATGTTCTCTCTCTTTGAACTTCCTATGCGGCCTCTCTTTCTATCACACCATCTGTGTAATTAAAACCTAATTTTTAACACCTCAATTTACTCTAACCTCTCACCTCTCTAAATCCAAACCCAAACCCCAATTCAAATCTTAGAAACTAACCCCTAACTCGAGTTATTCAAAGCTCGATTTCAAACGCAAACCCTAGTTCGATTTTTGGGTTAAAGGTATACACTTGTCTTATTTCTTTTTTAAATGATTTTATTTTCATTGCCTTGGGTTTTATATTCTTTTCATATATTATTAAAGGAGCTCATATGTTCAATTAATGTATTAGTATTAAAAACCTACTAATTTGTTATGTCATGTAACTTTATACTGCAATTTTTATTTCATCCATTTTGCAGGTGGTCCTATGATATTAATTAATTTTTGATTGCTCACTCTTATCAGTGTTTGTATGTTTTCTTAGCTTCTGGATAAATTTTAGTTATATGATTGCTCAATTCACATATTTTGTTTCAATAGATTCTTGATTTTTGGATGCTTTTAATATATGATTTGTTCTTATCTTGATTTTATTGCTTTTAATTAATATTTTTTGCTTCAGATTAAATAAATTTTCATGCTGTCTATTCTAAACAAAGTTATATGATTGATTTAAGAAATTATTGGTTTTACAAGTACTATGATTCAAGAATGCATGTATCTTAACTTTGTTTTATTTTTATCAAACTATTGGTTGTTTGTAGTACCTGGTAAACAAGTTTGAATGGGATGCGGAGAGATTATATAAACTTTGTTGATATGTTTAACCAAGCCCATGTATAGATTGTTGCTAGAGGAGGAAAGAAGTTATCTAGAGTTGCAACTATTGTAGGGGTATTGTCTCAATAGAAAGGATGATACTTGTTGGAAGCCAACATCCACACCAGGAACATAGAAGACAAGATGTGAGTGATGGGTTAGAAGGTGTTGTCGAATCTTGTGATTTGGTGGAGGTCTTTATTAATTGTCTTGTGTGAATACAAAATAAAATAGAAGCTTACACAACTCTCGTGTATCAACAACATATACTTTTTTTGCAGGTTGAACTTGACTAACCAAAGATTGCCAAGTTGGTATCGTTGAAGAGTGTATTAAAGATTCTTGTGTGAACTGTACAAAGATAACTGCTAGAAGAAAATGGAGTTTGTAAAAGTGATCATTAGGTTTGAACTTTTTGTTTTAAATTAAACCTGAAGTATTTTATTATTTGCATAAATTATTACATGGAATTGAATTTATGAAGAGAGGAAGTTTTAGTCACGAGGAGCTTAATGTTTTTGTTTCTCTATTGGAATTTGCAGGACAAAACAAGACCCGAGAGCAAAGACCACGAGAATGTCTTGGACAACTGCCAACCACAGGAAAATCAATTATTAATCTTCAAGCCATGGGAATCAAAATTTATGGATGATATGAACCTATTACAGGGGATTCAAAAGCTAAAAATTCATTGGAAAATATAGTTGGATATAGTTGAGCAAAAAAGGTATTTATAGTTGGCATATTAGTGCGTATACTATAGAAAGCGTCATGTGTGTTTGCACATGTAAATGTCACCTGAATTTCTAAAGAAAGTTAACTCAGATTTTTCATTTTTATATGTTTTAACAAGCAATATAGAGTCCCGAAGTACATGTACTCGAATGGTCTTATTTTTCTTAAGATAGAACTTGGTTATACTTAGTTGGGTTTTAGTTGAAATGGTGTAATGGATGGTTGGTTGATTGCTGGAGTAATGGAGGGTTGGTTGTTTGCTAGTGTAATGGTGATGACTTGGTTGTAATCTCAATGGTTTTTCTTTGGATTTTAAATTTGATGGCATATTAATTTTACAATGTTGCTTTATTTGCTTTACATTTGGAAACCATTGTCTGAGGGGATTTTAACCCGTAAGTTATCCAGTTAAAACATTGTTATAGTTTGTTTCACACAATAATTTCAAAAACTAAAAGCTTGTTATATTGACTTTCGCACAATACCAAACTGAATAAAAAACCCTTCTCTATAAAACTAATTATGTTCAGACAACACCATTTGTTAGAAAAAGAATCATGTCTTAAACACTAACTCAACACATTGTAAATTAAAAGACAAGTGTGAAACTAAATCACACAACACAAGAAACAGGACAAATCTTGTATGAGAAGAGTTCCTACAACACAAAACAAAATGCAAGTGTTGTATGTAGAATTTTACTACAAGAGCTATTTAATTCATTTGTGTTGTGTGTTGATCTGTAGAACAACCATTTGAGGACAATAAGAGTTGTATTACTTGTTTTGTTCTTATATTATTATGGACACACTACACAACCGTTTCCAGAACACTTGACTAATACAGATGTTTACAATATAAGTTACAAGAATGCGTTGTCTATTCTGGATGTAACACAACAGGTTTACTACTCTGGTCGTTGTCTGTGCTCATTCACACAATAGTTTTTTCCCGTTGTCTGATCCATGTAAGAGACGGCGGCTCAATAGTCAACGGTTTTTCAGGGTATCAGATAACGGGCAAAAACCGTTGTGTGAGCCGGTTTTCCTTGTAGTGAATATGTCAGATTGCAAATAGAATTATTTCATTAATCAACACAATCTGTGCACCAACACCAAAGTGCACAAATATACACATCAGAGCATAGAGAGTACTAGAAAATCTGTAACCAATAGATAATTAGAATATCTATTAAACTACCGAATTTGTAACAGAAAATTTATATACAATCGGCGTATAAGGATCATTCAAGAGTGAAACTATATCCATTAAACACAAGATGTCTGTGGTTCTTTTTTGTGAACACATTTTCTCACTTTCAATAATCAGATGCATACTCTTAGTAATTCCACAAGAGAAATATCGATTTCTTTTGTTACAACTTTTGTTTTGATACATAACGATGTAGATCAGGAGAGGCACTCTTATAACAATTTAATATATTGACATAAAACATGTACCTGTGCTTGTTGTAGTTGAAGGTGCTTAAGATACTCGAGTGCTTCATCGAGCACAGAAGGCTTATTAGTCTATCAAGAAAAAAAGACCAAATCATTCGTCAAAAAAACATTCAAGATGAATTAGACTTTAAAACATAACTCAATTTCTCCTAAAAACAACAAAAAAACACGAAAACTAAAAACAACATTATTAGAATTCAAAATCATGTTCAGTAGTGCCTTCAGTTTCTCGTTAATCCTACTCCTCCTCCTCTCTCAAAAATTAATAATTAATCACACATCACCACACTTATCAAACAAATTCGATAAGAAAATAAATACTTCAGTCCCTCTTGAAGTAATTTTGTGTACTACAATATACTGGTTTAGTTTCCATTCTTTCACTATGACACATCCACTTCTAATACAACAACGAAGCGCATTAATAAGAAAATATGACAAGAAAATATGACAATATACGAGCAGAACTAGAACTTTAAATAGTATTTAACAAAGATGTGGATAAATACTAAATGAACAAGGCATTACTTTGGTACGACATTGTTCAATGACTCTTCAATTATTTTAACAGCCTCAGCTTTCCTATTTGGCTCTATAAAATGTAACATTTCTGCAAAATGTAACATTTCTGCAGTTGCTGCTCTATGCACCAAGGAATCTGCCAATATATAAAGGTGTTATTTTTAAAGTAGGATCTTAGAAAATATGTACATATATTCATATTAGAAAAACCTATTAACCTCTATGCTTTTCAAGGAAAAGAGTGTTTGCCTCTATGGGATATTTTATGTGCAACTTACTACAAAATCACACAAAAAGACATTTATTATGCATTTTCATATTTATCCACTTGTTTCAAAGCTGTCAATTATGAACTTACACTACAATGATAAGAAACCAGAAGGTAGGTTGTTCTCCTTCTAGGACACTCCAAACAAGTTTCTGAGCCTCACTAACTCGAGTAGTGATGGAAGCCACCTTGTTCTAGAAACTAACGTGCAAAACCATTATCTAGATTTAGATTGACGGAACCGTTGCCAAAACCCCTAATAGATTTATTGGTGGAAGGAGAAAAAACTAAAACGAGAAGGAATAGTAAGATTACCAGTGCAATATTACTATTATATATTACTTAGGAATAAATTTAACCACATTTAAACTGAGGGTTGAGCTATAGATTTTAAACCAAAACCAAGCTGGAACCGGAATATCTTGTAACTTCAATGAAAGCCTAAACCTAATTGAAACCCTAAACACTAAATTATTCCTCTTTAAACCATTAAATTGAACCGACATATCTTGAAGAACCATCTCCTATTGAAATCCCCAATGGAAACCCTAATTTAAGAAGCTCAAACACAGAAAGAGAGAAAGAGAGTGAGGGCGGTTATGTTTAGAGAGTTAAAGAGTAGGCCTTTGTAAATTTTGAAACCCAGATGAACAACCTGAAAATTCGAGATCTTGAAGCCTGAAAACAAAGAAGGTGTTCCATTACATAAAGCGTGAGTTTGAACTTTGTGTTTGAGAGTATGATTTTGAGATAAACCACCCTTTTTTTGTTAAAACTTCAACGCCCGCTCCCAAATTTCATTCACCGCCCATCAATTTCAACTCTAGGCTCAAGTTCTATTCTAAATAAATAACAAGACCCAACTTCATTTGTTGAAATTTAAATTATTAATTTTATTTTTCTTTTAATAAATATTATTTTTAACGTTTAATTATGAAAAATAAATAAAATTCAACAATAAAGATATATTGTAAATCAATCAGTTAATTAACGATCACTTGTAAGTTTTGTAAAATATCAATTTATTAATATAATTTTGTAAATAAGTCCACTAATATTATTAAATTTTAAAAATAAATAAAATTTGTATTTCGATTATTAATTCATTTCGATGTAAAATATTTTTAATTAGTTAAATAAAAAAATCATCTTCGTATATTGGTAAAACATTGTAACTATATAGTAACATCTAAAAAGAGGGGTTGCACATTTGTTTATATGGCTACTATAAGGCTTTTCTTGCAACCCCAGCATGAAAGATTGCAGTATTCAATCTATGGCGTAGTGATAGTTGGCTTTGTTAGGAAATAATTTTCTTGTCCACTTCGACATAAGGCACCCATCACACACTTCTTTTGGCTGCTGTATGTTTGACATTCCGGTCACCATCGTATTTCACGATATCAGTAATATGTTTTGTTAGGTAACATGCATAAACATGTCAAAATATGTTTCATCCAACAATCAGTCTGAATAACATATTTGATATGTTTCGACGATAAATCACTAATTCTGGTAAGTTTAAATACTGATTTGTCGTCAAAATATAGCAAATATGCTATGCAAATCGATGAGTGGGAGATGAATAAAAATATGGTGAAATTATTTTTTTAAAAAAGTTAACCAACTAACGGGAAAAGTAAAATTAAAAATGAAGGGGAAAGTGATTAATCGTGCTGGTCTCATTGGTTTGTAGTTTGTATTCTAATATTAGTTTGTATTTGAGTAATTGCCTATATATATTAGTTAAATAGTAACCGTGGACATGGTTTAATATATCGTTTCCATCTACAGAAGCGTTGTTGCATATGTCAATTGACATCGTTTCTTATTTTTTATATCGGATACCAACGGATGTCTGAGTATGTGTTTAACACATCGCTTACTTACTGATGTCTTAGTATGCGTAATATATGAGTTATTTAGTTAGAAACAATGTGTTATGCAGTCTTTCACATCAAAAATAGGGACTTTTCCACACCCACCTAGTCATCAGATTTTAAAAAAATTATTTATTGACATTTTTCGAGTAGTGTACTAATTGCAATGCATGCCAATTTAGTGTCTTCTGTATTTTCTAGTGTAAATTTAACGGGCAATTTCCTTGTGGGTCAATTTCTTGTTCCCGTTCTAATCTAATTGAAAGTATATATAAGTATCTAAATGTAAAGTAGATATTTTACAAATTTACTTGGAACATACATATACATTTGTGAAAACCTTGGCTTGCCAATTTTCCTAAAAACAAGTTTCCAATATGTAAGTAGAAAATTTCATGGCGGTTATATAATTTCCACAAAATTTAACATGTGCATTCTTTGTTTTCCTACACTATGACAATTTTAAAATTTTGAATGTCATGGGAAAAGAAAATCTTAGGGTGTCCTTTTTCATATGGTCTCTTCTTCTTTGCTTAACTCCTTTTATTTATTATATAAAAGTTTAAAGTTAATAAAATCTTAATCTATTAGGTAAAAATAAAGAAATACTAGTATAAATTCACCGGATTAAGAAAGATTAAGATATATTACATAATTATTATGTATTATAGTTTAAATTTAGTAGTTATCTCCACAATGAAATTCATCCAACTGACATCCTATTTTCCACTTCAAATTTATTTTTGCACTAATAAATGTTGTCATATTGACCTAGGGTAATTTATTATTAACAATTTTTTACATATACGGGCTTGTCACATTTTTTTACCATCCACCTAACCTCCTAATATTTGTGACTTTGGAATTATAATTTGAAATCGTAAATCAACTATTAATTAGTTAATTATGTTTTAATATGGGGATTCATTAATTGATCAGAGGTAAGTTTGTACAGCACTAGCAAAATAACAAAATAATAGGCTACATCTAATATAGAATTTCTTTCTAACTCAAAAGAAAAATTGAACATGGTGTCTAATTTAATGGTCAAATTATTTTCTCCCTTTTTCCATGGTAAAAATCATGTGGTATGTGTTGTCAAAATGAAACCCCTTTAATGATGACACATAAAGCATGCCAGCAATGAGAAAATTTTATTTTGAAATTCTAGACAAGAGTTTCAGCAGCTAGAAAAGTGCTCGAAGATAATATTATGTGAAATTAAATTTGGTGGGAAGTACTACTTGGTGTTGGTGATGATAAAAAATACATTGTGATTTATAATTTCTAAATATGTTTTAATTTTTAATCAAGAAGCAGTAGTGGAATTATGAATTAATATTGTAACTAAAATAATAATTAGTTGATTGTGTTTTAATGTTGCTTGATTAGAGATATATTTGTCATTGATTATGCTATTAATATGACATCAATCCTGCAATTTTTTCTAGTTCTTATAACTATATATAAAGAGTTTTATGATATATTAAAATAAGAACTTTACATCAAATATTATATTTCTCTCCGTCTTGTATAAAAAATAACCAATGAAAAGTGAGCAATAATCTTATAAATGATAATACATGTGAACCGTTGTAGCATCCAAATGTTGTTGAATGTTTTTTTCAAATGGCTAATTTATATATGAGGATTTTTACAAACTTGAACACATTAAGACATAATATTTTACGAGTCACAACAATTATAATAACCAATAACCTCCAATATTAATTAAGATATATCATATATGTGTTTATGTACATGTTATGTATGATAAAAACGCATTTAAATTTACTTTATGTACTATCAAAATACATCATTGTGAACCTTATTCACCAATGTAATAAAATCAAAATTACATCAACCTAGTCTTAGTTATGGTGTGATGACATATATTGTTATAATTATGAATTTGCAATCCTACATAAAACAAATCAAACAAAACATACCTAGTAAATTTCCATTAATGCAAGGTGTGGGGAGGGCAACATGTTTGTAGTCTTACCCACAATCAAAAGACCATGGACTTATGTGTGTGAATATTGTATGATGCATAAAAAGCGAAAGGTAAGGATAAATGAGACAATAAACAAGAACGAAGTAGTAATTTCAAGGAAATAATAATTTATTCAAATAAAATTGAAAGTATTCAAGATTGTACTTTAGCCCATGATTATATTTACACCGCACTTACCTTGATTTGATTGAGTTTACTATGCGTCAAAATGGGACACATAAGAGAGAAGAGGGAGGAATTAAACATGGCAGTTGTCGAGGATGATGAACCAGCTTTATTATAGTCATATGTATAACCATACGGGCTCAGTTCAATAGCCATACGGGCTCAGTTTAAAAGCCATACGGGTTGGAAGGATTGTATGAGAACCGTTTAGATTAAGGGAGATATTGTTGGAAAATTAATCTAAACTTGTTAAATTATTTTATTGTTCTAGTTAGTTATTTTAAATTAAATAAATTGTCATCCTAGTGTACACGAGATGACTTAGTCATGAGTTTGTTTTCATCATTATTAGGAGAGTCTAATGTAGTGGAGAGTTTATTAGGAGAGTCTAATTGTAGTTTTTTTTTTCTTACCTGCAGACACTCAAACAACTTTGCACACTCAGGTATATACACACACAGTAGAAAAGCTTGTATTGGAAACTCTTTCTCTCTACCTTTCTTAATGAAGAAACCAGTACAAATAAATGAAATACATTCCACACGTAGTGGCTGCAAACTAGGAAACTGAATAACCCACTAACTCTAAACTTTCTCTACTGCTATCCTTTTGACTAATGCTCCTGAAACTTCTCTGACTAAATCAAATACTGAAGAATGCATTACTACAAATATATAAAACATTTATTGAAATGAGTTTAAGATTAATTCTCATAACACTCTCCCCCTTAATCTTGAACTCGATCTGTAGTGTCTGTAACTCCCAATAGCTGCCTCATCTGTTCGAACTTGACCGTTGACAGTGCCTTCGTGAGTATATCTGCCCGCTGAATTTCACTTGACACATGCTTCACCGTAACTTCTCCACGCTCAACACAATCACGGATAAAATGATATCGTATATCAATGTGTTTGCTGCGGCCATGAAACACTGGATTCTTTGCAAGATCTATAGCAGACTTATTATCAATATATAAAACCACGGGATCAATCCATTCACATGTAACCTGATGCAATACATTTCGCAACCAAACACTTTGACATGATGCTGCTGTTGCAGCCATAAACTCTGCCTCACAAGATGAAAGAGCAACACACCTCTGTTTTTGCGATGCCCAGGTTATCAAATTCTCGTTCAAGTAAAACGCCATTCCTCCTGTACTTCGTCTATCCTCGACATCTCCAGCCAAATCACTATCTGAATAACCTGTTATCACATTGTTTCCTCTTGTCCTTTTGTAGATCAAACCCAGTCCCAATGTTCCTTTCACGTACCTCAATATTCGCTTTACTGCATTCATGTGCATTACAGTTGGAGACTCCATATACCTGCTCACCATACCTACAGAAAATGAAAGATCAGGTCTGGTATGTAACAAATAACGTAAGCCTCCACCAGACTCATGTACTTTGTGCTGTCTACTTGCTTTCCACCCTTGTCCTTTGTCAACTGCTCGCTGGGGTCCATGGGAAATTTGTCGAGTTGCAGTCACTTAACCCTGCATGTGCAAGGATCTTCTTTGCATATCCCATCTGTTTTAGTTCGATGCAACCCTTCTTCCTGCTTCACTTCTATCCCCAAATAATAAGTTAATTCTCCCAAGTCACTCATCTCAAAGAATTTGTTCATCTGTTCCTTAAACACTTCAATATTCGCTGTGTTTGTGCCTGTCACTAAGATATCATCAACATACACACCAATTACAAGCACTCCTTCACTGTCATGGCGGATGTAAGCAGCGTGTTTGATGGACATCGTTCAAAGCCAAGCTTCTCCAAGCAATTATTCAGCTTAGCGTACCATGCTCTCGGTGCCTGTCGGAGACATATAGGGCCTTTTGAGTTTATACACCAGATTTTCTTGTCCCTTCTTAACATACCCCTTTGGCTGTGATACGTATACCTCCTCATTAATATCTCCATTGAGCAAGGCTGTCTTGACATCAAGGTGATGTACTCGCCACCCATTCTTTGCTGCCAATGCGAGCAACAAGCGTACTGTCTCCAATCGTGTGACTGGAGCAAAAACCTCATCATAATCGATCCCCTGTTCCTGCACATATCCCTTCGCAACCAACCGTGCCTTGTGCTTGACAACTTTTCCCTCGGCATCCTTCTTCAATTTAAATATCCATTTCAAGTCAATACTTACGCCCCTCTGGTAATTCTGTTAATTCCCACGTACCATTTTTCTCGATAGACCGATCTCTCTCACCATGGCAAGCTTCCAGTCATCTTCTTTCTGCTTGTTCAAAATTCTGAGGCTCCCCAACTCCTACAAACATCAGCTCTTCATCCAATTCCATTTCTTCAGTTTCATCATACACCTTCTCTGAGCATCCTAAACCTGCGAGGTTCCCCACTGTCATCGTACCTATCAGCACTTACTCCCTCTACTAATGTCTAAGCAGAGACTGGTGTATCAGTTTGGTTCGACCCTCTTGCTGAAAATTGAGATGACTGTGAAGATCGTGGTGGCGTCTGGAGCTCAGGATCCTCAGTTCCTTCCCATACAAATCTCCTTCGTTTCCAAGTCTATCACCGTCTGTCTCCCACACATCTGGAACTGAGAATACACTCGACTCATTTTCATCACTTACTTCTAGTTTGTGCCAGGGCCCACCCTTTCTTTTCTTCAAACACAACATCTCTGCTCACATATACACGCTTGCTTTCCAGATCATATAGTCTGTATGCCTTTGTACCGGTTTCTCTTCCGAGATGACCACCTGCAAACTCCTGTCATCCAGTTTTTTAAATTCTCCTTTGGTATTTTCATGTGTGTCAACACACCCAAACACACGAATGTGGTTCAGATTTGGCTTGCTACCAGTCCACGCCTCGTATGGGGTTTGATTTGAGAGTGCACGTGTTGGCAATCGATTCAGTACATATACTGAATGACGCACAGCCTCACCCCAGAAATTTGCTGGCATTTTCATTTCCTTTAGGTAGCTTCGAGCCATTTCCACGATTGTCCTATTTCTGCGTTCCACCACCCCATTTTGCTGGGGTGTGGTAAGGTGCTGTAAGATGCCGCTCAATTCCATTATCCTCACAGTAGGCTTTGAATTCGTTTGAAGTGAACTCCCCGCCATGATCGGTTCTAAATATCTTTATTTTCTTATCACACCATCTTCAACTTGTGCTCGAAATTTCTTAAAAACACCAAATGCCTCGCTCTTGTGTTTGAGCATGTACACCCCCATTACACGACCTATAGTCGTTCTACCAACAAGAAAGAAAACTTATTACCCCCAGACGTTCTGGTTCAATAGGCCCGCACAGATCCCCATGAACTAGCTGCAGTGTTTTGGTGGCTCTGTAGCTTGTTTTCTGACGGAAATGCTTTTCTTGGCTGCTTCGATACAAGGCATCCCTTGCACACTTCTTTTGGTTGAGAAATGTTTGGCCAAACCATAAATCCATCCTGTTTTTACACATCAATTCCATTGACAAATAGTTACATGCCCTAACCGCGTGTGCCACAGACAGGAAATTTCCTCCGACTTGGATAGCAAACACCTTGGTTTCACAGTTTCAGCAATCAACTTATACAACCTATTTGGTGATCGTTTTACTTTCATAAGCAACTTTCCCAGTTTTTTCAAATACCCACAGAAAGTTTCCCTTTAACACTACCTCATGTCCTTCCTCGGAGAGTTGCCCAAGCTAATAATGTTACTACATAAAGAGGGGATATACAGTACCTCACGAATTGTACGCTCTTCTCCGTTCTTGCACGTGAATATTATTGAGCCCTTTCCTTCAATTCTGACGGTTGACCCATCTCCAATTTCACCAGTCCCGTAATGCCTTCATTCAACTCAGTGAATTTTTGTTTACCGCCCGTCATATGGTTGCTTGCTCCATTATCTAGGTACCACACATTGGAACTCACCATTCTTTCCTTTTTATCCGTCATTATAGTGGGTTGTCACACATCCTTCATTCAGCAGCAATTCACCACCTTCTTTGTCGTGTTTGGCCAGCAGTAGTGCAGGCTCGTCCTCCTCTGCCTTCGCCATGAAAGCCTCCTGTCTGTTTTCACCATCTCGCTTCGGCTTTCTGGCACTCAGCGGCATAATGGCCATAATACATGGCAGTTATAGCATCTGATTCGACTTTTGTCTCTTCCCCCACAACCCTTAAGTTTGAGGTCCCTCCAGTGTTTCCCTTGTTCGCATCGTTTGAGCTACTCCTCCTGGTGAGGAGCAATTTCCCTCACTGCCTTATCTTCTTAATCCACTCGTCTTCTGTGAGGAGTAATTGGCCAACTACACTTTCCGTATTTCCCTTAATCCTTTCTTCATGTGCCTTCAGTGAACCGATCGCCTCCTCCACAGTCATTGTTTCCAGGTCTGCAAATTGCTCCATAGTGGAAGCTATTTGCAAAAATTTCTGAGGAACTGCACGCAGCAGCTTCTCACCACATAGGCCTCCTTCATTTCTTCTCCAAGGGCCCCGGATGTTTGTCAACCAGCCAATTAGTTCATGCTGAAATCATCCAACAATTCTGAGTCCTTCATGCTCAATGCTTCAAACTCTGATTTCAAGGTTTTGAACTTTTGCCGCCTTAACTTTATTCCGCTCCTTGACACATAGTCTTTATAGCGTCCCAGGCGTCTTTAGCCTTTGTCTTCTCTGAGAGAGATAGAAGCATTTCTTCTGGGATACTCTGGTAGATCATTGCAAGTGCTACTTTTTCAATTCTGTCTTCCACATCCCCCTTTGGATCAGATGGATCGATTGTTTCCCAAACTGCATGTGCTTGCATGAAAACTTTCATTTTCATCGACCAAACAGTGTAGTTGGCTCTGGTCAACATGGGATAACTTAAACCCATGGTTCCTCATTTGCCTTTCCCCACCTCTATCGTCTGTGGCTTCGACATACGCACTGTAAAGGCTGTAAACTCACGTGAAGCTCTGATACCAAATGTAGTTTTTTTTTTCTTACCTACAGACACTCAAACAACTTTGCACACTCAGGTATATACACACAGAGTAGAAAAGCTTGTATTGGAAACTCTTTCTCTCTACCTTTCTTAATGAAGAAACCAGTACAAATAAATGAAATACATTCCACACGTAGTGGCTGCAAACTAGGAAACTGAATAACCCACTAACTCCTAAACTTTCTCTACTGCTATCCTTTTTGACTAATGCTCCTGAAACTTCTCTGACTAAATCAAATACTGAAGAATGCAGTACTACAAATATATAAACATTTATTGAAACGAGTTTAAGATTAATTCTCATAACACTAATGTAGTGGAGTGTTTGTAGGAGGAGTGGTTAGCAGCACTAAGTTTCTATATATGCATGTATCTCTTTTAGTTTTAATGATGGAAATAATAGATAGTTTGTTTTGTTTTATTCTCTCTAGATAATACATATATCAGTTTTTGTCCCACATACATTGGTACCCACAAAATAACGATGATGATGAAGGGGAGGGGGTCTTGCGGGACAAATAAACAACGGGATATTCACCTATTTTTAATGAAAAACATCCTTCTTTGTTGGTTATTGGTTACCATCACGTATATAACCAAAAAAATTTAACATGACATAAACCTAAAAATGATGTATACAACCAAGAATGATGACATGACTTTGTAATTTTAAACCAATATAGAAATCATCGTTGACAAAATTTTATAAAAAAATTAACGTACTTGTATCCATTATAACATTGCAATGCTTGTAAAAAACTGATGTCAAAAATAGTTTGATGCAATGCTTGTTTAATAAAATCGATGTCTTTAACATTTAACAACAGAGTACAAAAAACTGGTGTGCAGTAAAGCTACAAACATCAGATAAAAACCATTTTCAAAGGGTTAGATATTTAACATCTCAAGCAAAGACATTGGTCCAATTGTTTTAACATCCAGTTTAAGCGTATGTCAATAGCAATATTTCTTATAGTGGAGGATGATGATTGCACCTAGCATGGAAGGAAGGATGACAACGAGGAAGATGATGTCCCCTTATTTCATTGAAAGAGGGTGGACCATGGTGGAAATGACTTTTGGTTAATAGAGTTGTCGGTTTAAAATTACGCATTATAACCTTTACGGTTTTGGTTTGGAAATATTATTAATATGAAGAAATATTATCTCAATAGAAATATAATATATCTTTGTTTGTTAATCAATTTAATATTTTTTTGTCATTTAATTAGATTTATATTTAGTTCCCTCTGTCCCACTAGATTCTTTACATTACTCTTTAGCACGCTTTTCAATACTCGTTTAAAGTATAATTTCATAATATTTTTTTAAGTTTTTTTTTGAATAAAAGTTTTATGTTTAAACTTTTATTCAAATTTTTTTTTAAAAATATTATGAAACTTTACTTATAGATGTGTCGAAATACGTGCAAATAGTGAACGTAAATATTCCGATGGGATGGAGGGAGTAGTGGTCAACAAAAATCAACTCCATTTTTTACTGTTTTGACCCAACACAGACTAGGTAATACTGACCACTGGTTTTGGTCGATTTCTCTAAACCTACCATTTTTTGTAGTGTTACCTCATAAATTTGAACACATAACACCAGTTACTGATGAGATAAATTTTTTCTCTTGAAGTTCAAGAAAATAGAGTTAACATATTGTAACGGCAAAAAAAATATAAACAAAAGTAAAATAAAGACCGCGGATAATGCAAACTAATATAAATATTTCAGTTTGCAAACCAACATAAATATTTACCAATGAACCCATGTACAAGATCTTTTCAGGTTTAAGTATGAGATTAGGTCTAACTTTCTATTACAACCAAAATAAAACAAAGTGTATGAACCTCTCTATATGAGATTACATTGACATTATAGGTACTATTCAGAATACAACCTAAAAACTAAGATCCTTAACCTCTAGCTCATCAGAATTCCTAACATCTCTAGTAGCTTGACTGAAAGGAACCAACTCAAAAGCAAAAGTGAAATCCTCTTACAGCACTAGGGTCTAATATCAGCATGTGAAAGAGTTGATGTGACAAGCAAGAATGAGCCAAATGATGTGCTCAAAAAGTATAATGGATTATCAACAGAGTCAATTAAAATTATAAAGTCAACTAACGGTCGAACCTATACTTTTAAAATTATTTACATATATTGGGTCGATAAGAGGCAATAGCTAAAGTTGATTCACCATCAAACATTAGCCAATAAACAAAGCTTAATGCAATTCTACATATATTATGGAATTCCACGCTAAAGTAGCCAACTTTAACGCTTGGTCGGCGCCTCGGCCGCTTACGCAACCACTCATATTATAAATTTTATACAGCTTTATCAAAGTTCAAGTTCATGATTCAGGGAAGGTTGTTTTTCTTTCAAAATAATACCATTGTTAAAAATATAAGTAATAACCTTAGTTATTACTTCACTAAATTTTCTAAATCATGTTTAAAGTAAATATTTAAATCTCGGGTCAAAGGTACAAACAATATCACAGTGTATACATAAGGGAGTACTATGATTCTCCAGAACAATTCAAATAATTAAATTGAATCATAGTGCAACTATTAAAAGTCGAGAATAATAGATATAAGCCAGGGTAAAAATAAAGATAAGTGCATAATTGAAAGAACAATTTCAATATCAATCAGGATTGAAATGAATAGGAAAGAAATACTTGCATAAGGAAATTAAAGGCATGATAAGTATAAACATTTCCTTTTGAAAATAAATTGAAAGACTGTCTCAGTTCTGCTAACTTCTACACCGACTAAACTCTACCGAACTATCTCACTGCATAACTTTTTCTTAAGGAACTATTCCTTATTCAATTTGCCACATTATTCAAGTACTTCTGAATGTACTTGGTATACACACATAGGTTGATTATCCAAGAGTAACACGGTACTTTAGTTGTCGAAGCAGATGAAATTAAATAATATCGCACAATAATTAGAAACAACAATACCTACCCTTTGTAGATAATATACAAGAAACACATCTTGAATCCATTAACAGATAATCACAACATCAAGGAACATTTATATATTTTGATTAACCTCCTAATTAATACTAATGACTATTATCCTGTACCTATGAGCTATGCGATTCACATAAACACATAAACACCAATGAACATATAATTCATATAACTATTCAAAGTTGGTATTTAAGCATGTACACAGTTCCCATGTATTTACATACTCGCATCATCCTTATACACCACTCACATTTATCAAATAAGCACATAAGGATTCTACCAAAATTCCGCAACACTTCCTCTATCTATCGGACTATCCACATGTTTTCAATCTCAATCAACAATAAATTATATAGTAAAAAGCAACCTTGACTTGAACAAGTAGGAAATTCTTCCTTGATATGCAGTAAACACATAAGAAAGTTGGCTTGACTTGCAGTAAACATATAGGAAATCTTTCAGAAGAATTACTACATGTTTAATCATCTATACATGATTAACCAATTTAAGCAATCTAATAATCAAATACCATATATGACTTACTACCTAAACCAATCCAACTGAAACCAATAAGCTAATGTATAATTATCCGGCATATCCAAGATATAATCACACCACACATAACAATCATCTATGTTCAAACATGAAATAAGTTAACGTAAATAGCTAGCTACAACCACGACAAGAATTCATTTATCAATTATGTACAATTAGGTAAATATAAACTCATACTATGCATTAATATAGAAAGAAACTAGGACAATGGTTCACATAGTCCTCACTCTGTGATTTTTAATATATTTAATAATTTATTGCTTTTATATGAATTTTTTTGAGACACTCATGAACATTACTCCAATCTACTATAAAGATTTCAAGAATAAATTCCAAGTTTAAAGTAGTAAAATTGGGCCTAGAACAAGACACATAAACCTGACCAGAATATTTACAATTCTAATATTAATACTGGACACACAAAACATAAACGCGGACAAAATCACAAAGAACAGCGTTAAAAATACTCATATTAGTATAAGTCATCTCAAACACATCGCTATATATACTCATAAGTACATAATCATTCAAGTAATAATGATGTGTTTTTATACCTTACTAAAGTTATAATAATTGAAATCAACCAATAACCAAATATATTCATTCTCATTTAATATCAAGTGCAAACAAAAGCTTTGTAAACAATTAAACATATAAAAACACATAACAAGCATCTTGGCTACTCGACTTAACAAAAACTCAGTCCGCGTCCAGATTTTTAATAAATTCAAAAATAGGTTTGTTGTAGTGAATTTGGTGGAGACTTAGCTAAATCAGATACCTAGCTATAATAAAAATGTCAGATGAAAACAAGGTGTTTAGATCCCCTGAACAGATTCGTCAATATAGCCAACAAACCATGTCCAGAAACACTACGCACTATACCAAAATGACCATATCTATTGACTCAAATATGATTTTAAGCTAGTTCTTTCGCGAGTAAAATCTTGACTCGGGAGTTAATCTAAACACAAAAGGGTTAATAAACAAACCTTAGCCATATTAAATGGATATACTTACAAAACATAGGACAACAAATAAATTTGATAAAATAGTTTTTAAAATATTTTTTTATATTTAACAATTAATTAAACCCATAATCTCTATTAATCAAGTCATCAAACACTTAACATGCAAACCATAAAATCAAATCTTAATATTTCAATATTATCTTGACAACAATAAGGACAATTACAGAATAAAATATCTTCAAACACCATGTTCTCTAAGAGGTCCAATCTCTAATGCAACTCAACCCAATTAAATTATCAACACAATTGCACCTATCATATAGACCGGAAATAAAAATGACACAACAAAGACGCAGTCAAACCAAGATATTACCTAAACTGACATCCTTATTAGAGAATTTACATGCTTAAGTTTGTACATCCATTATCATCCAAGTCTAACAAATTTTTCCACCCACAAATCTGACAATTTCACTAACAATAAAACTACCCAAATCATCATATTCGTCATATCACTCGAAGAACAAAGTTAACCATAAGCCAACAAAAACAACAAACAAATACACAAAAGTATATTTACCAACACAAACAACTAACAAATACACACACCCGTACATATACGCAAGCAAGTATCAAAGATTGAAAGACGAAATAGACTCGACTCGAGACTTGAATCGAACAAAATGAACAGGGAGATGGTGGTGCCATATTATCTAGAGAGACATGGACAGAGAATAGAGGATAGAGAGAGATTAAGAAATTGAGACAATGAGAGAGATATTGAGAGATTACAGGAGAGAGAGGAGAAGAAAAAGAAATGAGGAAAAATAAAAAAACACAGCACGTATCCTTTTCCCGCCTGCCCACGTATCCTTTTCCCGCCTGCCCAGCCTCAATTTCGATGCCCGATTTTAATTTTAACGATACAATTCGCAGATAAAAACAAATCGAATAATTCCCAATCCCCGAAATAAAAAACTAGTAAAATAAAATTTTCAGAATTTTTAAAAAAAAATAAATTTAACATCGAGTTAACAAATAATTACGATCAGAAAATAATTTGAGACTGAATATTTGATGAAATATTATTTTCTAAATTTAATAAAATCCTAAATATATAATGAAATTATAAAGCAATTAAAATAATTTTTATAATAATATTGATATTTATGAAAATTAAACTTTATTATTCTTACTAAATATAAACACAAATTAATACAATCACACATCCAACCGAAGCAAAATTTAATAACATGAATAATTCAACACATAATTAATATTTAACACTGAACGCATAAATTTCCTAATCATCTTTTATTTAATAATACAAAAAAAGATTCGTTATACATATATTCAAGTTAGTCACATATGCAAGGACTTTGGAATAAGGTCAATATCTCAAGGAACTTTTATAAAGCTGTTGATAAAGCACAAGAGAAAGGAAAATATGTCAGAGGTTGTAAAAGATAATTCAGTTCAGAGGAAGAGGACTAGATTAAAATGTTGGAAGAACGAGAGGAAGGTAAATTTGTTATATGATCTATTATATGATCTGGGAATGAATCCAAAGATTTTTTATATGCACCAGATATAGAACCCTTAATTATATTAATTGAGATTGTTGGTTTAAGAATTTTGAATTTTTGGGTTAGGCGGCCTACTTAGACTGTTTGGGCTCTATTTTAACTTATAGAATTCCGGTTGGGACGATCTTATAGCCCACACAAAGCTTATGAGTTATATTTTTCGGAGATGGTCCAATAATGAGAATCCAATTAGAGCATCCTATAAACTGGAGAGACCATACAATAACGAATTTTATTAGAGAATCATAGTCGGTTAAGAAGTTTGACTTGTAAATTTAATAGAATAATATATTTGTAAAATTAAAATAGGGATCATATTTTTTTATAAGTCTTAGACATATCAGAGATACATACCATGTAGACACTATATAGTTATGGTTAGTCTAGTGATAAAACTGAAGATTACATGTTCTTATTAGATTAATTCTATTTTTTTTATTTTCATAGCTTTATAACTTGTGTAATTATTAGTGAGTAGTCATTTATAGGGCAAAGAGGGGAAGCCATATTTACAATATAATTTTAGCACAATTTTCTATGTGATTTGCTTGATTATGGCTATTAGACTTATTTATATTTTCATTACTAATTTATGTAATCGGGAGATATAATGAATTAATTAGATGAAAATAGGAGTAATAAATCGGGATTTTTACTCATTAGAGACACAAATATGATTAGCATAATTTGAAGTGAGAGTGGGATAAATAATGGAATTCTTACAGGGTTAATACTCGAGAGATATTAACAATTGCTTTAATTGGCGGATTAGTTGAATTAACAAAAGTTATTGATATGTAAGCGTGTTTCTAGAGTGTTAATACTTGAGACAAATTAACAAAATCTTAGTTATATGCCGACTTTAGTTGCTTTACATTAGAAGGTAGGTATTTTGTAAGCATAATAGACCTAATTGCCCTAGGTTTTTATATTCATTGTTTAACGTAATTAGTTTAGTGTTGATTTAGTTGTAATACTTACCTAGAAAAATATGCATCACAAAATCGTTTTGGTGTTTCGGTGTTGAACAAATGTAAAAGTAATTAAGTCAAAATCGACTAAACCTATCTCGTTGTGGATATGACCCACTTGCCACTTTGTACTTTTCATATAATCAAAATTGAGTAAGTTCTATACATTTTTTTGGAATATTTAGTTTATTTGTTTTATGGGCCTCTTCGCAATTAATCAAAAAGAAATTGTGCTTATTTGATTGTTGGGCTTTTGTTAAACTTTAACTCCATTCTATAGGATAGGTTCGTAAAATTACAATTACGGCCCAATCTAGAGCGAGGACAGTTCATTGATATTTTATTTCTGAGTCGGCCCAATTCGTGTACGTTCTCGACTATTCTGTACCCTTCAAAATGCTCAATATATGTATATGTTTCTCAGATTCTTTAATCACTTATTCTTTGTAGTCATCTCTCCATTTCGCCAGTTCCCGCTTTCTTTTTAAGTTTCTTCACATATCACTAATTTTAATATCTGGTTTTAACCCATTCGCTAATTTTTCCTCAATTTATATCAACCACATCAACGGTGTACGTAATACTCACCATCATGACTTTTTCGATTCAAATTGGTAAGTGATGGCTCAACTTAGTTCTTTGAACATTGATATCTTCTAGATGCAGGCACCGATAATTACTTTATTCTTGATCATCGGACCCTATTTAGCAAAATAGAGATGTCAAATTTTGAATAATTGTGAACACAAAGATTTTACCTTTAATTTATATACATTTTTGTCATTTGTTGAAATTATAGTGTGTAATATAAATATAATATTTAGCTTGAGTTCTTGGACTCATTTGAATTTTGAATGTGATTGCAAATTATTTATTGTTTAGTATTTGTTCTCAGTGTGGATAATTTCTAATCAAATTCAGTCATCATATTTGTGTTTCAATTTGTGTTTCGATTTTGTCATTTATTGAAATTATACTGTGTAATATAAATATATATAATAATACTTTACATTTGTGAATAAGCACTAATTTTTAACTTGATTTGGTTTGCATTTTACATTGTAATCTTTCTTTCATCTATAATTTGTTGTTCGTTGTAAAAGGGCACTTGATATTTCTTCATTTCCATTCGTAGATACATGACGTTTTCCAAAAAACAATGAAGAAAATGCTCCCCAAAGAATTAAGGTCGACCACTCCACTGTAAGTAATAATCTTTTAGCATCCCATAGTTTGTGTTTTTTAGTGTTTTAATGGCCTAAGTGTAAGTTTTAGGGAATTGAAAAAAATGTTTTGAATCCATTAATTTATTTTTCATTTGGTATTAACTATTCAGTATTCCTTTTTTGAAGATCCAAGAAATTATAGCACGTTTTATTTTGTCCCATTTAAAAACAACAGTAAATGAAATGGAAGATTAATTTTTTTTTGACCATCCTGACCACAGTTCATGAGCACAGTTTCAAATTTTAAGGTTGTGATTGCTAAAACAGGGACGGCCAAAATCTAGGATTTGTATTATGACTATATTAAAATTACTCGGTACCATTTTGCATTTACATATTACAAATTGTAGATGTACCCTTATGTTCAAAAAGATCTATGTAAGACCTGGTGCCTAAAC
>NW_027417870.1:0-179889 GCF_009905375.1 Apium graveolens | reverse complement strand
CTACACATGTTTTCAATCTCAATCAACAATAAATTATATAGTAAAAAGCAACCTTGACTTGAACAAGTAGGAAATTCTTCCTTGATATGCAGTAAACACATAAGAAAGTTTGGCTTGACTTGCAGTAAACATATAAGGAAATCTTTCAGAAGAATTACTACATGTTTAATCATCTATACAAGATTAACCAATTTAAGCAATCTAATAATCAAATACCATATATGACTTACTACCTAAACCAATCCAAACTGAAACCAATAAGCTAATGTATAATTATCCGGCATATCCAAGATATAATCACACCAACATAACAATCATCTATGTTCAAACATGAAATAAGTTAACGTAAATAGCTAGCTACAACCACGACAAGAATTCATTTATCAATTATGTACAATTAGGTAAATATAAACTCATACTATGCTAATATAGAAAGAAACTAGACAATGGTTCACATAGTCCTCACTCTGTGATTTTTAATATATTTAAAATTTATTGCTTTTATATGAATTTTTATGAGACACTCATGAACATTACTCCAATCTACTATAAAGATTTCAAGAATAAATTCCAAGTTTAAAGTAGTAAAATTGGGCCTAGAACAAGACACATAAACCTGACCAGAATATTTACAATTCTAATATTAATACTGGACACAACAAAACATAAACGCGGACAAAATCACAAAAGAACAGCGTTAAAAATACTCAATTATATAAGTCATCTCAACACATCGCTATATATACTCATAAGTACATAATCATTCAAGTAATAATGATGTGTTTATACCTTACTAAAGTTATAATAATTGAAATCAACCAATAACCAAATATATTCATTCTCATTTAATATCAAGTGCAAACAAAAGCTTTGTAAACAATTAAACATATAAAAACACATAACAAGCATCTTGGCTACTCGACTTCAAAAAACTCAGTCCGCGTCCAGATTTTTAATAAATTCAAAAATAGGTTTGTTGTAGTGAATTTGGTGGAGACTTAGCTAAATCAGATACCTAGCTATAATAAAAATGTCAGATGAAAACAAGGTGTTTAGATCCCCTGAACAGATTCGTCAATATAGCCAACAAACCATGTCCAGAAACACTACGCACTATACCAAAATGACCATATCTATTGACTCAAATATGATTTTAAGCTAGTTCTTTCGCGAGTAAAATCTTGACTCGGGAGTTAATCTAAACACAAAAGGGTTAATAAACAAACCTTAGCCATATTAAATGGATATACTTACAAAACATAGGACAACAAATAAATTTGATAAAATAGTTTTTAAAATTATTTTTATATTTAACAATTAATTAAACCCATAATCTCTATTAATCAAGTCATCAAACACTTAACATGCAAACCATAAAATCAAATCTTAATATTTCAATATTATCTTGACAACAATAAGGACAATTACAGAATAAAATATCTTCAAACACCATGTTCTCTAAGAGGTCCAATCTCTAATGCAACTCAACCCAATTAAATTATCAACACAATTGCACCTATCATATAGACCGGAAATAAAAATGACACAACAAAGACGCAGTCAAACCAAGATATTACCTAAACTGACATCCTTATTAGAGAATTTACATGCTTAAGTTTGTACATCCATTATCATCCAAGTCTAACAAATTTTTCCACCACACAAATCTGACAATTTCACTAACAATAAAACTACCCAAATCATCATATTCGTCATATCACTCGAAGAACAAAGTTAACCATAAGCCAACACAAACAACAAACAAATACACAAAAGTATATTTACCAACACAAACAACTAACAAATACACACACCCGTACATATACGCAAGCAAGTATCAAAGATTGAAAGACGAAATAGACTCGACTCGAGACTTGAATCGAACAAAATGAACAGGGAGATGGTGGTGCCATATTATCTAGAGAGACATGGTCAGAGAATAGAGGATAGAGAGAGATTAAGAAATTGAGACAATGAGAGAGATATTGAGAGATTACAGGAGAGAGAGGAGAAGAAAAAGAAATGAGGAAAAATAAAAAAACATAGCACGTATCCTTTTCCCGCCTGCCCACGTATCCTTTTCCCGCCTGCCCAGCCTCAATTTCGATGCCCGATTTTAATTTTAACGATACAATTCGCAGATAAAAACAAATCGAATAATTCCCAATCCCCGAAATAAAAAACTAGTAAAATAAAATTTTCAGAATTTTTAAAAAAAAAAAATTTAACATCGAGTTAACAAATAATTACGATCAGAAAATAATTTGAGACTGAATATTTGATGAAATATTATTTTCTAAATTTAATAAAATCCTATAAATATATAATGAAATTATAAAGCAATTAAAATAATTTTTATAATAATATTGATATTTATGAAAATTAAACTTTATTATTCTTACTAAATATAAACACAAATTAATACAATCACACATCCAACCGAAGCAAAATTTAATAACATGAATAATTCAACACATAATTAATATTTAACACTGAACGCATAAATTTCCTAATCATCTTTTATTTAATAATACAAAAAAAGATTCGTTATACATATATTCAAGTTAGTCACATATGCAAGGACTTTGGAATAAGGTCAATATCTCAAGGAACTTTTATAAAGCTGTTGATAAAGCACAAGAGAAAGGAAAATATGTCAGAGGTTGTAAAAGATAATTCAGTTCAGAGGAAGAGGACTAGATTAAAATGTTGGAAGAACGAGAGGAAGGTAAATTGTTATATGATCTTATTATATGATCTGGGAATGAATCCAAAGATTTTTTTATATGCACCAGATATAGAACCCTTAATTATATTAATTGAGATTGTTGGTTTAAGAATTTTGAATTTTTGGGTTAGGCGGCCTACTTAGACTGTTTGGGCTCTATTTTAACTTATAGAATTCCGGTTGGGACGATCTTATAGCCCACACAAAGCTTATGAGTTATTTTTTCGGAGATGGTCCAATAATGAGAATCCAATTAGAGCATCCTATAAACTGGAGAGACCATACAATAACGAATTTTATTAGAGAATCATAGTCGGTTAAGAAGTTGACTTGTAAATTTAATAGAATAATAATATATTTGTAAAATTAAAATAGGGATCATATTTTTTTATAAGTCTTAGACATATCAGAGATACATACCATGTAGACACTATATAGTTATGGTTAGTCTAGTGATAAAACTGAAGATTACATGTTCTTATTAGATTAATTCTCTATTTTTTTTATTTTCATAGCTTTATAACTTGTGTAATTATTAGTGAGTAGTCATTATAGGGCAAAGAGGGGAAGCCATATTTACAATATAATTTTAGCACAATTTTCTATGTGATTTGCTTGATTATGGCTATTAGACTTATTTATATTTTCATTACTAATTTATGTAATCGGGAGATATAATGAATTAATTAGATGAAAATAGGAGTAATAAATCGGGATATTTTACTCATTAGAGACACAAATATGATTAGCATAATTTGAAGTGAGAGTGGGATAAATAATGGAATTCTTACAGGGTTAATACTCGAGAGATATTAACAATTGCTTTAATTGGTGGATTAGTTGAATTAACAAAAGTTATTGATATGTAAGCGTGTTTCTAGAGTGTTAATACTTGAGACAAATTAACAAAATCTTAGTTATATGCCGACTTTAGTTGCTTTACATTAGAAGGTAGGTATTTTGTAAGCATAATAGACCTAATTGCCCTAGGTTTTTATATTCATTGTTTAACGTAATTAGTTTAGTGTTGATTTAGTGTAATACTTACCTAGAAAAAATATGCATCACAAAATCGTTTTGGTGTTTCGGTGTTGAACAAATGTAAAAGTAATTAAGTCAAAATCGACTAAACCTATCTCGTTGTGGATATGACCCACTTGCCACTTTGTACTTTTCATATAATCAAAATTGAGTAAGTTCTATACATTTTTTTGGAATATTTAGTTTATTTGTTTTATGGGCCTCTTCGCAATTAATCAAAAAGAAATTGTGCTTATTTGATTGTTGGGCTTTTGTTAAACTTTAACTCCATTCTATAGGATAGGTTCGTAAAATTACAATTACGGCCCAATCTAGAGCGAGGACAGTCATGATATTTTATTTCTGAGTCCGGCCCAATTCGTGTACGTTTCTCGACTATTCTGTACCCTTCAAATGCTCAATATATGTATATGTTTCTCAGATTCTTTAATCACTTATTCTTTGTAGTCATCTCTCCATTTCGCCAGTTCCCGCTTTCTTTTTAAGTTTCTTCACATATCACTAATTTTAATATCTGGTTTTAACCCATTCGCTAATTTTTTCCTCAATTTATATCAACCACATCAACGGTGTACGTAATACTCACCATCATGACTTTTTCGATTCAAATTGGTAAGTGATGGCTCAACTTAGTTCTTTGAACATTGATATCTTCTAGATGCAGGCACCGATAATTACTTTATTCTTGATCATCGGACCCTATTTAGCAAAATAGAGATGTCAAATTTTGAATAATTGTGAACACAAAGATTTTACCTTTAATTTATATACATTTTGTCATTTGTTGAAATTATAGTGTGTAATATAAATATATATTATTTAGCTTGAGTTCTTGGACTCATTTGAATTTTGAATGTGATTGCAAATTATTTATTGTTTAGTATTTGTTCTCAGTGTGGATAATTTCTAATCAAATTCAGTCATCATATTTGTGTTTCAATTTTGTGTTTCGATTTTGTCATTTATTGAAATTATACTGTGTAATATAAATATATATAATAATACTTTACATTTGTGAATAAGCACTAATTTTTAACTTGATTTGGTTTGCATTTTACATTGTAATCTTTCTTTCATCTATAATTTGTTGTTCGTTGTAAAAGGGCACTTGATATATTTCTTCATTTCCATTCGTAGATACATGACGTTTTCCAAAAAACAATGAAGAAAATGCTCCCCAAAGAATTAAGGTCGACCACTCCACTGTAAGTAATAATCTTCTTTTAGCATCCCATAGTTTGTGTTTTTTAGTGTTTTAATGGCCTAAGTGTAAGTTTTAGGGAATTGAAAAAAATGTTTTGAATCCATTAATTTATTTTTCATTGGTATTAACTATTCAGTATTCCTTTTTTGAAGATCCAAGAAATTATAGCACGTTTTATTTTGTCCCATTTAAAAACAACAGTAAATGAAATGGAAGATTAATTTTTTTTGACCATCCTGACCACAGTTCATGAGCACAGTTTCAAATTTTAAGGTTGTGATTGCTAAAACAGGGACGGCCAAAATCTAGGATTTGTATTATGTACTATATTAAATTTACTCGGTACCATTTTTGCATTTTACATATTACAAATTGTAGATGTACCCTTATGTTCAAAAACTGATCTATGTAAGACCTGGTGCCTCAACAAAAACAAGATTAAAATATTGTTGTTTTTTTAATTTATAGTCTAAATTGACATATTTTATTCAATTTTTCCACCAAAAAAGATTAGTGCTCAGATGATATTATTTGTAACTATAGTATGCAGAGTAAAGATTGAATAGTTGGTAACCAAAATTTTAAATTTACTTTATCTTAGAAGTTAGGACCACTAATTATGGTCCACAATCTTTTTGTTAGAAGTCCACAATCTTTTTGATCAGAACTCACCAACTAACTTGAACTCATTCTTGTTCTAGGCTGAGTTTTTGGCTAGACAAAAGGAGTGAAAGAGTTGGAAGAAATGCTTGATGAGAGTGGCTGGGTAGCTTTCAATTGTTCCATGGTGGTGTCACGCAGAGGCTGATGCAGGATCTTGTAGCGACCCGCGCTAAAATTACTGTATTTATTTATTTGACAGAAGAATATAGCAATAGCATAAAGCATTGATATGTTTCCGTTAAATCATTTATTTAATTTATTGGATACTATCTTTCTTCTTGCAATATTGTAAAATAATAGCTAGCCAAAAGAACAAATCAAACTCAAAAAAAGTAATAATACTCCCACACATGATATTTTGTTCTCGATGAACCACATAATTTTTTTAAATGATTTTTTCAATGATCCAACTATATGGATGATAAGATATATCGGTTTTAGTCATACAAAAAATTTACAAAAAAAATTAAGTTGATCTTACATGTCATGAATAGAAAAATTTAGGAAAACACTACACCAAAAGTGGCCTTCTGTATCATTCCACAAACGTTGCAACATGCCAAATAAATGTTACAACAGATCAAAAATTTTCTACGGCAACACTTTTGTGATGTTAGTATTTTTGGCGTTGCCTTAAGCTTCAAAGGCAACATTTTCATATCAAGGGCAACACCAAAAATTATGTTACAAAAAGCAATGACATGGCAAAAAAAAAGGGGTCAAACTGACAAGTGGACTGCCACGTGGACTGCCACATGGCACTTTGCAACGTGAAAAATGTGGGGCCCACTGACATGTGGGATACTGACAGGTGGGGGCCCACTGGCATGTGGGGCCCACTGACATGTGGGTCCAGCTTAACACATGACCCTTTTGCAACAATTTTTAGTACCTATTTGCAACATTTTTAATACCTATTGCAACAGAGTAACAATGGACAAAATTTGAAATATACTTTCTGCATAAATTAAATCCCAGTTCTATATAGAACTTTTTTCCAATCAAAGTCAATGTTATCACAATACAATATCACCAGTACTGATGAACTAATCTACTAATCTACAAACATTACAAGTCTATTATACAGGAATCACAATTAACTTAACTAATTAATCTGGAAGCTACTTTAGCAACACGGAAAAGAGAGAGCACATATTTCAGATTCTTCAGCTGTGCTGACAAATTTGACGTCCATTTTACCCATTTCTGTAGAATCTTGTTACTGCTCTGCCACGAACCAGCTGGTTAGTAAGATCTATATGCCCTTGGCTTTTATTAGTCACAACTCTCATCCTTTCCTTTTCTAATGCAATACTCTCTTTCAGGTCCGCTGTCAAAGTAAGCGACTCAATGATAATTGATAGATTATCAGAATCAGGATCCAATCCACGCTGAATTCCTGCTTACAATGCTGAAATTGATTACCGACATTAGTTAGTGACTTGATTAGCTATGTTGTATGACATAAATAAATAATACGCAAACTATAGGAACTATCGGAAAAAAATAGTTAGGTGAATGATTGTAAGAAAACTAATCAGGATTCTAATATTCAAATATTGCAAAAAGTCACAATCTAAAGTAATCAGGATTCCCAGACAAATTGATCTATTTATGCTAATAAAGTAACTTGCTTAGCAAATTCTCTATTCGCAAGATAAATGAAATATAATGAATATTATTATGCAGTCACTCTGCCTAATTTGAACTTGTAATTCTGTTGCTTGTAATATAATTATGGAATTGATGTACTTAGTTATATATTATTAATATTACAATTTGTCTTGCAATTATATCTATATATTAATTATGTAAATATACTTGAATTTATTTTCTGACTTTTTGAACCGAGTAATTGGTTTTACTGGCTATGCCCCTGTTGGCACGGACAAACCAACCTACTGTACTGGTTATACTTACCCCATCCAGTAAAATATTTGAGGCTTTGAAGTCTCTATATATTATCTTTTTTTCTGCTGCGTGTAAGAATGTTAGACCTCTAGCAGCTCCAATCAAAATCTTTAAGCGTATTTCCCATGGAAGTGGCATCACAGAGCATCCTCCTGCTCAGTATAGAAGACAATGAGATTGTCAGACTCTGGTTAAAGACACAAAGGCCGACTTACTACTGCCTTTCTTGTAGTATAGAAGACAATGAGATTGTCCCACCAGTTTAACAAGATTTGGATGAGAAAGGTGTGAAAACAATACTCATGCTTTATTCATAGAAGTATTACATCACATAAATTTCACGTATGTATTCAGCTAAGATAAGAAATGATTAAGCAACTCAGAATAAAGACATGTAAATAATGCAGAAATAAAAACCCAAAAGATTTGACCATTTTAAAAAAAACAGCTCAAGATTTACCAAGTAAATCAGACCACATGAAAAAAAACACTATCATCCGAAGCAAGAGAATCCATCTGGATTTGGTCTATTTTACCTTTTTATCAACTACAATATTTTGGCTTGCATAAGCCTTGTGTTCTGCACTACACTGTTCAATTACTTCAGGGATACAATACTTCTTCAGAAATTTGACATCTCCCTTTAAGTAAAGTTCACTATGAGTATGATATACACATGTCCAGACATGTGCTTTTACAGATATAATAATATATGAATAAAATTAAGGGCAAAAGTTGCTAATTAATGTTAGAAATGCAGTCCTTATCCACTTTATATATAAAAACAAATATTACATTTATTTATTTTTTAAGGGAACAAATATTATATAAGTGCACCCAAGATTACAAATCGACAGAATGTGAATATCTACCCAACTTCTAATAAGAACGTAAGACTTACTTTATAGTAAGCATTGAGGATTGGCCTGACAACTTCTTGAACCTCGTCCCTAAATTCTGGCAACGAGAAAGATCTAACAGGAAATTGCATATTATGACTATTAGTGGGCTGGACAAGATCAGTACTAGATACTCCCTCCGGCTCATTTTAATTAATTTTCACCTTTTGTCACCTTAATATGTGTATCGGAGAGTCAAACATCAGTTAAGATGGGACAGAGGGAGTATAATGTAGTAACAAAAACAAGAATGTAATCATACGGATCTCGACCGACCGTATTTCTTTAACTGATATTCCAGCAGCTGTTTCCCCAAAGACGCTCTCGTTGATACTGTTGCAGAAGTGGAAGAAGTGATTTAACTTGCAATCTTTAGTTCTGCCTAAGTGAACACCTTCAAATTAGGAATTGGCAATATCTGACAACTAGGACACACCTCTGACCCTCCACTTGATGCCGAGAACTGGCTATTCCCAGAAACATTGCTGCCTCCTGAAGATGTTGTGTTGCTGATTGTCTGTGATATAACTCCTAAAATATAAAATTTACAGCAAATCAAGAAAAATCCACGGAATATAATCATCATCAACTAGAATCTAATGAACAAAGTTGATTACATATTAACATGTTGTAATTCAGAATCTTAAATTGTTATAACACTTCCAAATATGATCAAGATCAACACCAAAGTAAAAAAGACAGAGACTTTACAACTAAACAAGAGTTACATAATTATGAGATTGTTATAAGAATCATCAGACATGTACGGATTAGCCAAAAGAAAGTCAGAGAGAATAACTGTGTGGTACCTGAGCTGATGTGGCTTGTGGAATATGGAGTCTGATTAACAGAAGAAGAAGCAGAAGAAACACAACAATTACCCATATTTAATCTTGATTCTTGATGTTGGCTAATTAAAATTATATGTAGAACCAGATGTGATCAAGTTCTAATTTTTCACTTGATTTTGATGAAGGCCTGCAGAAGCTATAGGATGGTACATAAGGTGAATGTATACTATACATGTATAACTAAAGTCAGATCAAAGTGTCTTGTTTGCGAAACCAAGTATATTAACGGTGATCAAACCAAGAATTGAATTCCAGAGTAAGGTGAAAGGTATCATCAATCGACGTTCCTCTAGTAGTTGGATGGGGGCAGATTGTAGAAAAGTAAAGTAAGAAACATGTAGAACACCAAAGGTGAAATTACAATTACCTAAACCTCTTTATAATCCTGGAATTAAACCACAATTCAAATTACCATAAAAACACAATCATCAATACGAAAAAAATAACAAATTGACACCTCAAAAAGAACCTTGCTTCTCGTTAATCTTGCTTCGTCTCCGCTGCTCCGTCTCGGAATGCTTAGACCTGTAGTCTTAGAGTCCGCATCGCTCATCGGAGCAACATCTCTCATTTCCTTTAAAAGTACTCTCTATCAACACCGTAGCGTTTCGGTCTCCAGATTTTCCATTTGAGCTACTAGAATTCGCTGATGCCACCACCAAAGGTCCTGGAACTCGAACTCGCCTTTGCGTATAGCTCCTCAAAACTCCAGGTTTTGTCCTTGGTCTTCTCCGCCTGAGTTTTCTTGGCTACTATCTTCTTCTCGGCGGACTTCTTTGCTGTTTTGGGAATTTACGGTTTGAGAATTGGGGGAAAAGAGAGAGAGATAGATTGATTTGTGAATGTGTATATACCACAAGATCTGTTTGTTTCACACGGATCGATGAGCTGGCACATCTTAGAACAGTTGGATTAGGTTTTTTTTGTTAGATTTTGATTTTGCTCTTAAAGTCCGAGTATGTATCGTTTTTGCTTGAGTAAGAAAAAAAAATCAAAACTCATAAAAATGTTATTTATTAATTTATTTTTAATATTTTTAGAAATACCTACTTACATGTAAATAAAATGAATATCTTCCATTTTTCATCTAAATATATGAATTTACTTTTATTCTTACAATTTTAAAAAGTATAAGTTTTTTTAAACATATTATATTTTGTTTAAAAAGAAAACATGAAAGAAAAAAAGTTGTCATATTTATGGATATTTTCATAAATCAAAATTAATATCATAATTAAAATCAAAATCAATAACAGATTTAAAAAATAGTGCACTTTGGAGGTTAGTCTATTTTGACTGTTATATTATGATAATGATGGTACACCCTAAAATAGATAGTAGCGCAAACAGGGCTTGGTCTATTCAGACTGCTTTGACTGATATAAAATCTCGCAAAATAAATATAAAAAAACTTAATAATGATGGTACGCGCCTAAAATCGATTGTTTTTAACATCCCTACAGACGAATCGTCGAAATTTTATTTTAAAAGCATCGATACTTCATTCGGGACAGTAGAGCAAACATGACTTGATCTTGGTCTATTATGACTGCTTTGACTGATATAAAATCTCGCAAAATAAATATAAAAAAACCTAATAATGATGGTACACCTCTAAAATAAATTATTTTTAACATCCGTACGGACGGATCGTCAAAATTTTATTTTAAAAACATATATACTTCATTCGGGACAGTAGCGCAAACAGGCATTGGCCTATTATGACTGTTTTGACTGATATAAAATCTCGCAAAATAAATATGAAAACCTAATAATGATGGTACGCGACTAAAATCGATTGTTTTTAACATCCGTACGGCTGGATCATCGAAATTTTATTTTAAAAGCATCGATACTTCATTCGGGACAGCAGCGCAAACAGGCCTTGGTCTATTATGACTGATTTGACTGATATAAAATCTCGCAAAATAAATATAAAAAACATAATAATGATGGTAGATGCCTAAAATCGACTGTTTTTAACATCCGTACAGACGCATCGTCGAAATTTTATTTTAAAAGCATCGATACTTCATTCGGGACAGTACCGCAAACAAAGTTTGGTCTATTTTGACTACTTTGACTGATATAAAATCTTACAAAATAAATATAAAAAAATTATAATAATGATGGTACACACCTAAAATCGATTGTTTTTAACATCCGTACGAACGGAACGTCGAAAATTTTATTTTAAAAAAATTAAAGGAGTTAAAAGAGCCTTTACTTTAACTAGAAATGAATTATTTCTATAAGGGTATATTTAAATAATGTGGAATAAAACACATTGTCCTCCTTGGTGTAGTGGTTTGCACTCAACTTTTACTTATTTTTTTTTAATAAAAAATTGAATTTTTTTATTAATATATGTATTGGCAACACTTTACGAGACCTATGCTAACATAATTAAAACATGTTGCAGTATGGTACATTATCATATACTACTGCAACATTATCTACGGAAAAATCACGTAATTATGTGGTAGAAGGTCGTTTATGGCGTAGTGAAAGTTCAAGTCCCAAACATGTAATTTGTTCTCGAATAACCAGATTATTTTTTTTAACGATTTTCTCAATGATCCGGCCAAAAAGATGTTAAGATATATCGATTTTAGTTATCAAAAAAATTGTAAAAAGTTTTAAATTCATCTTGCATGACAGAGAATAGAAAAATCTAGGAAAAGTTTAACTCCGGGGATTTGTTCCCGATTCACTGGATAAATCTTTTAAACTATTTTCTCGCCGATCGAATTATACGGATGTTAAGATATTTCGATTTGAGCAATCATAAAAAATTAAAAAAATAAATAAATCCATCTTGCATGACAAAAATAGAATTTTTTTTGATAAGTGTTACTCCAAAATGCCGGATTTGTTCCTGATTACTAAATCTTTTTTAAAATGATTTATTCGATGAACCAACCATACATGTGTAAAGATATCGATTTGAGCCATAAGGAAAAATTAAAAAAAAATCAAATTCATCCTGCATGAAAGCAATAGAAAAATCTAGGAAAAGTCTAACTCCAAAACACATGATTTATTCCTGATTAGCTAGATAAATTTTTAAACGGTTTATTCGACGATCCAACCACACAGGTTTTAAAATATCAAATTTAGTTAGAAGAAAATATTAAAAATAAATTCAAATTCACCTTGCATAAACGGTATTAGAAAATTCTAGGAAAGGTCGAACTCCCACATATGAGATTTTTTCTCGATTAACCAGATAATTCTTTTAAACGATTTTTTCGAAGATACAATAATAGGAATGTTAAGATATATTAACTTTAGTAATCATGAAAAATTACAAAAACTAAATTAAATTAATCTTGCATGATAGGAATAGAAAAATCTAGGAAAAGTCCAACTCCCAAACGTGAGATGTATTCCCGATTAACTAGATGATTTTTTTAAATCATTATTTTCGATGATCTGACGTAAATATAGTAAGATGAATCAATTTTAGTCATCAAAAAAATTATAAAAAAGTTTCAAATTCATCTTTCAAGATGGGGAACAGAAAAATCTAGAAAAATCTAACTCCCTAGATTTGTTCATGATTAAACTAGAAATTTTTTTTAAACTATTTTTTCGATGATATACGGTCGTTAATATATATGGATATTAGCCATCGGAAAAAGTTACAAAAAAAAAATTAAATTCATCATGTATTTGAGTAATTCAAAGTTCTAGGATAAGTGTAACTCCCAAAACACATAATTTGCTCCCGATTAACTAGATAATTTTTTTAAAAGATTTTTTCAACGATACAACCGTACATATGTTAAAATATATCAATTTAGTCATATGAAAAAATTACAAGATTAGAAAAATCTAGGAAAGGTCCAACTCCTACAAATCAGATTTGTTCGCGACGAACCATATAATTTTTTTAAATAATATTTTTGATGATTCAACGGTACAGATGTAAAACTCATGATTGATGGCAGTATTGAAAACAGTAACAGCAATTGTAAACAAGTTGATGTTAGGACAGAAAAGGAAAAATGCTCAGCTAAGCCTTAAAATTGGAACCATATTAAAGAAACTTGCTCTTAACAGTTGAGATTAATAAAAAACATGGACCAATTTTCATTTCATTTTATTCCCTCTCACATCCACATTCAATTTTGTTAACACATTTTCATTTCATTACTATCTTATTACACTTCTTACAACCAAACGAACCATGAATTTAAAGTGGCTAACTTTGTAGTCTACATCAACCAAATAATTCAAAGCAAGCTTAAACCAACACGAAACACATATCAAATAATCCACAAAATGCAAACAAAAACAAATAATAATGACCAGGTACTCAATACATAACATATATCATTCCTCCTTCCTACTCATTTCCTTCACAAAAATCATTTCCTGCATTTTCCCGGTTTCAATCAATTTCTTCCCACCAAACCAACCATCAATTCGAAGTGGCTAACTTTATCCTACACAGAAAACTACATGAACAGAAAATTATTCAGGTTTTCCTCTCCAATTCTATCTAACCTAATCAACTCCTAAATTCTACATAACTCAATCAACTCACAAAACACAACCTAAACCAATACCAGCAATACAAATCAAAAGAAATGTGATAAATCATACTTCAACAAATCCACAATCACAATCACATCATATTAATCGGGTTTCCTCCCCCCGAATCATACCCTTATCAACTCCTACATTCGACACATTAGAATCCAATCTCAAAACACAACCAAAAACAAATACAAACACAAATGACCAAGTACCCAATACATAACATTTATCATTCCTCCTTCCTACTCATTTCCTTCATAAACTCATTATAAAAAAATATCATTTCTGCATTTTCCCTAATTTCACTGCAGTTCATCCCACCAAATCAACCAACATTGTAACATTATCCTACACATCAAACAAGGAATTACAACAACAGAAAATTAATTCGGTTTTCCCTTTCTTCCCAAATTATACCCTTATCAACTCGGACAGTGTACACATCTCAATCCAATCACAAAACACAACCAAAAATAGCACCAGAAACACAAATTATAAATAAATGAAACAAATCAAACTTTAAGAAACCCGCAATCACAGACACATCAAAAAAATCAGGTTTCCTCCCCCAAATTATACCCTTATCAACTCCTACACTCTGCACATCACAATACACTCGTAAAACACAATAAAAAACAGAATCATATCAAATCAATAAGTTTACATCATAATCCAATCTCGAAACAAAAACAAAAACAAAAACCCCAAATAAAAACCACTCAACCCATACCTGAATCGAGCAATCAATGGCCGCCTTCCTTGGCGTGCTGCTGATGCTCAAGATGCCTACGCTCCTCGGGAAGAGCAAAAAGATAAGAGAAGATCATACCACCAAACAAAACGTGATAAATGGGCTCAACAGAGCTGGTCATAATATACTTGGCATGATAAGTGTCCAATCCACGCTTAAGAGGGCCTTTTAGAGCATCAAGTGTAAACATGGGCTTCATGTGAGATAGCTACCATCACGACAAGAATTCATTTATCAGTTATATACAATTAGGCAAATATAAAATTATACTATGCACTAATAAAGAAAGAAAGTAGACAATGGTTCAAATAGTCCTCACTCTGTGATTTTTTAAATTGGAAATTTATTGCTTTTACATGAAATTTTTATGAAACACACATGAACATTACTCCAATCTACTATAAAGATTTCACGAACAAATGTCATGTTTAAGGTAGTAACATAGGGCCTAGAAAAAGACACATAAACCTTACGAGAATATTTACAATTCTAAAATTAATACTGGACCCAGCTAAACATAAACACAGACAAAATCACAAAGAACAACGTTAAAACTAATCAATCACATAAGTCATCTCAAACACATCCCTATATATACTCATAAGTACATAACCACTCAAGTAATAATGATGTGTGCTTATACCTTACTAAAGTTATAATAATTGAAATCAACCATTTACCAAATATATTCATTCTCATTTAATATCAAGTGCAAACAAAAGTTTTTTAAACAATTAAACATATAAAAACACATAACAACATCTTGGCAGCTCTACTCCACAGAAACTCTGTACGCCTCCAAATTTTTAATAAATTCATAAATAGGTTTGTTACGGTGAAATTAGGTGGAGACTTAGTTGAATCAGAGACCTAGCTACCATAAAAATGTCAGATGAAAACAAGGTGTTTAGAGCCGCTAATAGAGTCTGTAAAAACCAGTTGTTTTTAATAAAATATATGTTTATGTAAGTCTAGTGATTTAATATATACAAGTAGTAAAAATGTTAATGTGCTTTGTTTTAAAAAAAGAAAAGAAAAAATGTACATAATTTGAAAAGTTTAGTTGTTTTCTTTACTTGGTCAAAACCTGTTACTAATAGATAAGATATGAGTTAAACATTAAAAATACAGATATGAGTTAGTTTTGAAAATAGTGGAGGGTGACATTAACTTAGGAACTTAGGAGTACAGTAAGTTAGCTTTGTAAATAAATAGATGTAATTTAGTTCATTTGTTTCTTGCACAACTCTCTTCTTTCTCATGTACTTTTCTTTTGTCTAGATTTTCTTTTGAACTGTGTGTTTTAGGTTACTCATTGTTGTCATGTATTCATTTATGTAATGGTCAAGTTATTTTTAATACTTAATATATGTGTGATTTATATATTTTATTATACATTGATATTTTGTTAAATACTTAATCCTCTGTTTAAAAGTAGTCTTTAATTTAAAAGAGAATGATTTGTGAAAAGAAATATTATGTACATCTGATATTTCTGGTTAACTCCTTTTATATGATTTTGTTAAATTATGTTGTTAAGTGATAAATGTGAAAAATAGTTAATTATGTGTATTATTTTTATAAAAGATTGTTAATATGTAACTGTTTATTTATTTTATGAGATATTATTATTAGTGTTTTTATTATTATGTTAATGACATATGTGATGATTTTATTCTCTTTTATAAGTCTCTGTTTTTGTTAGTTATATTTTATAAATTGATCAATCATTTATTCATTCCAGAAATTATTAATTATATTTCATTAGTATATGTACATACATGTTTATTTATTTAATTTTTTTTTTTACTTATGTGTGTTTTTAGAAAATGGTAGTAATAGTATTAATTGACTTGTATAATTTTTAAAAACTCATTTAGTAAATTCATGTTAGTATAATATTTCATTATATTTAGTTTTTTTTATATTATCTTGTTGCCTGGTTTTATATTCCAACACATGTTATTTTATAATGTTGGCTGATTTTGTATTGCAGCTCTCTGTATATGTTATTTTTATTGCATGGTTTTTGTTTTAGAGTCCTTATTTTGTGTATATATAATTTTATATATATTATCTTTTGCCTGGTTTTTGTTTTAGAGTCCTTTTTTGTGTATATATAATTTTATATATATATATATATATATTATCTTTTGCCTGGTTTGTGTATTAGAGTGTATTAGGATAATTAATTAGGTTTGTTTTTAATAATAACTACATAGGTTGGATTTCTCTGCGTGAAGTGAAAAATTGTTAAAGTGGTTGTCAGTGTCAAGTTAAGTTAACTCTTCATACTTTTATTTTTATTTTGAAATCTGTTAAATATTTTTGTACTGCTTTTATTTTAACAACTATGGATCAAGTAATTGTTTTAGACATAAGAATTCCGAGTGAGCTCTGACCTATGAAACATTTAGTAATTGTGTATAGTTTCGGAACTAGATTTTGATACCTTACTAGGGCGTGCATTGCACAATTTATGATACCTTAGTAAGGGGCACATTATTGACAGTTGTGAACCTATGATCCTGTGTCACCAGGTATTTGTGACCTTGTTGAACTGTGGAATTTATATATGTTATATGTAAACTTTTGATTTTGAGCAATGATTTTGGCTATATAAAAATCATGAACTCCTTGGTCCACTAGTGTCGAATTGTTTTCTTGCTGGGCTGTTTCGCTCATGACTTACAAATTTTCACGTGCTAAACTTCTGGAATGGACAAGGAAATGCATTTGGCTTCAGCTTATTGTAATAATATTTTAGTGATAGTGTCTTATCTTAGAGCTGCGTCTCTCTGTATTTGTCTTTATTTCAGCTATATGATACTATTTCTGAGTTGGATTTCAGAATCTTATTTGCTTATGTGAGACTTGTTTTAAGTATGAATAAAGTTTGATATCTAAGTATAGTTGTTGTATAAAAAGTTGGGGTATTACAGCTGGTATTCAGAGCTTAGGTTAGCTTCCTGTAGACTGCTTGAGTTATGAATTTTGCTACGTATATTTTAAAGATACTAATTAATTTATTGACTTAGAATTTTGTAGATGGCAGATGAATATGTTGAGGTCGAAATGTCTGACATCGAGGATCCCATTGATAGTTCACCACTACCATCGTCAAACTATGACCCTAGCTCAGATAGTGATGATTCTGTCAACAACTTTGAACATGCTTCTGATAGTGAGGAATCAATTCACGAAAATCCCGGAGAGACCATTAATGAGCATTCTAAAAAGACTGACCTTGAAATGGAGATAGAAAGTCTCCGAGCTGATTTGGAGGAGGCACACTTGAAAGTAGAGATAGCAGAACACCCACTATTAGTATTGCGATAAAATGTGTTAGGAGGATGTGAAAGATTTCGGAATTCTTCATTGAGGGGTAGATATGTTAGTAAGAGGGATAAAAAGTACGTTAATAGTTTCACAAAACAGGTCCAGGTAGAAGTGAGAAGGAATGTTGCAGTGATAGGGAATGTTTTGAGGGAAGGAGGTTATTATGAGTATCCACCATCAGCAAGTTCCTCCCCTTCAGATAACTACTCATCTGATTAGTGTCCTTGTTAGTGAATCTTAAGTAATATCTATTGGAAATCATCTATAATAAAGATGACTGTCGTTTTGAATTTCTATGGTTAAAAAAAAAACTTGTACCATTTTGAGGTTTCTATTAATAAGATATGTTTTAATTTATATATATGTGTACATAAATCTTGTATATTATATAGTTATTCCAAGATTGAGCAGTGAATAAATTATGTAGGAATCATGCCTCGTCATAGAAGTAACACTGATGAAGGTGCGCACATGATGACTCAATTGGCAGACACATTGGCGACATTGGTAGGGAACCAGCAAAATGGACCTAGGAGTTTGATATCTGAATTTAAGAGGCTAACTCCTCCAGTTTTTGAAGGATCTACAAATCCTTCAGAAGTGGATAAGTGGCTACAAGAGATGGAGAAGATTTTTGAGTTACTAGGAAGTACGGACGAGCAGAAGGTTAATTTGGCAAGCTACCAACTCCAAGGAAGTGCTTACGACTGGTGGCTAATAGAGAAGATGCGGTGAAAATAATGAAGAAGAGGATTCCAGAGCATACACTTGGGAAACTTTTAAGGAGTCATTTAAGGAGAAGTATTTTCCCAGGACGGTACGAGCTAAGTTGGAGTGCGATTTTATAAGGTTGGAACAAGGAGAAAAGCAAACTGTCTCGGAATATGAGGCTGAATTCGCCCGTTTGGCTAAGTATATGCCAACTTTGGTGGCGGGCGAGATTAGTAGGGCACGTAGATTTGAGGAAGGATTACGTAATGAGATTAAGAGGCATGTGGCTGCTTTTGAGCTAAACAGCTACAAGATGGTGTTGAACAAGGCTTTAATAGTCGAGAGGGGCTAGTGGGAGACGAATGAAAGAAAGACTCTGAGGCTAAGAAGAGATGTGAGCCTACAGGTAGATTTAACGAGAATGATCCCCCGAGAAAGTTCAATAATCGAGGAAATGGTGGAAATTTTTCTCGAAACGCTTCAGGGAACAAGGTGACATGTTCAAGGTGTGGCAAAAATCACTTGGATAAAGACTGTCGTTGGAACATTGGAGCTTGTTTGTTTTAGTTGTGGAGAGAAGGGACATAAGATTTCTGAATGTCCAAAGCGTGATCCAAATCGTAACAAAGACAATACAAATAAGGCCACGTTGGCATCTCTTATTCGACCAGCATACACCTAAGCAAGATTGAGTAAGGCGATCAATTTCTTTCAATGATTATGTGTTACACTTTGATTTTTTTTATTAAAATTTGGGGACAAATTTTTTTTTAAGGAGGGTAGAATGTAAAAACCAGTGTTTTTTTATTAAATACATATGTTTATGTAAGTCTAGTGATTTAATATATACAAGTAGTAAAAATTTTAATGTGCTTTATTTTAAAAAAAAAGAAGAAAAAATGTTCATAATTTGAAACATTTAGTTGTTTTCTTTACTTGGTCAAAACCTGTTACTAATAGATAAGATATGAGTTAAACTTTAAAAATACAGATATGAGTTAGTTTTGAAAATAGTGGAGGGTGATTAACTTAGGAGTACAGTACGTTAGATTTGTAAATAAATAGATTTAATTTAGTTCATTTGTTTGTTGCACAGTCTCTTCTTTCTCACGTACTTTTCTTTTCTCTCGATTTTCTTTTCAACGTGTGTGTTTTAGGTTACTCATTGTTGTACTGTATTCTTTTACGTAATGGTCAAGTTATTTTTAATACTTAATATATGTGCTTGTTGATTTATATATTTTATTATACATTGATATTTTGTTAAATACTTAATGCTCTTTTTAAAAGTAGTCTTTAATTTTAAAGACAATGATTTGTGAAAAGAAATATTATGTACATCTCATATTTCTGGTTAACTCCTTTTATATAATTTTGTTAAATTATGTTGTTAACGTGATAAATGTGAAAAATAGTTAATTATGTGTATTATTTTTATAAAAGATTATTAATATGTAACTGTTTATTTATTTTATGAGATATTATTATTAGTGTTTTTATTATTATGTTAATGACATATGTGATGATTTTATTCTCTTTTATAAGTCTCTGTTTTTGTTAGTTTTATTTTATAAATTGATCAATCATTTATTCATTCTAGAAAATTTTAATTATATTTTATTAGTATATGTACATACATGTTTATTTATTTAATTTTTTTTTACTTATGTGTGTTTTTAGAAAATGGTAGTAATAGTATTAATTGACTCGTATAATTTTTAAAAACTTATTTAGTAAATTCTTGTTAGTATAATATTTCATTATATTTAGTTTTTTTTTTATTATTTTGTTGCCTGGTTTTGTATTGCAACACATGTTATTTTATAATGTTCGCTGATTTTGTATTGCAGCTCTCTGTATATGTTGTTTTTATTGCCTGGTTTTTGTTTTAGAGTCCTTATTTTGTGTTTATATAATTTTAGATATATTATCTTTTGCCTGGTTTTTGTTTTAGAGTTCTTTTTTTGTGTATATATAATTTTATATATATATTATCTTTTGCCTGGTTTGTGTATTAGTGTGTATGAGGATAATTAATTATGTTAGTTTTTAATAATAACTACAAAGGTTGGATTTCTCTGTGTGAAGTGATAAATTGTTAAAGTGGTTGTGAGTGTCAAGGTAAGTTAACTCTTCACACTTTTATTTTTATTTTGAAATCTGTTAAATTTTTTTGCACTGCTTTTATTTTAAAAACTATGGATCAAGTAATTATTTTAGACATAAGAATTCCTAGTGAGCTCTGACCTATGAAACATTTAGTAATGGTGTATAGTTCGGGAACTAGATTTTGATACCTTACTAGGGCGTGTTTTGCATAGTTTATGATACCTTAGGAAGGGGCGCATTATTGACAGTTGTGAACCTATGATACTGTGTCACTAGCAAGCTGTGGAATTTATTTATGTTATATGTAAACTTTGGATTTTGAGCAATGACTTTGGCTTTATAAAAATCATGAACTCCTTGGTCCACTAGTATCAAATTGTTTTCTTGCTCGGCTGTTTGGCTCATGACTTACAAATTTTCAGGTGCTAAATTTCTGGGAAGGACAAGGAAATGCATTTGGCTTGAGCTTATTGTAATAATATTTTAGTGATAGTGTCTTATCTTAGAGCTGCGTCTCTCTGTATCTGTCTTTATATCAGCTATATGATACTATTTATGAGTTGGATTTCAGAATCTTGTTTGCTTATGTGAGACTTGTTTTAAGTATGAATAAAGTTTGATATCTAAGTATAGTTGTTGTATAAAAAGTTGGGGTATTACAGAGTCGTCAATATAGCCAACAAACTGTGTCCAGAAACTCTACGCACACTATACCAAAATGACCATATCTCTTGACTCAAATATGATTTTAAGCTAATTTTTTCGCAAGTAGAACCTTGACTCGAGATTAATCTTAACATAAAAGAGTTACAAAACAGAACTTAACTATATTTAAAGGCTATACTTACAACATATAGGACAATATATAAATTTGACAAAACAGTTTTTACAAATAATTTTAACATTTAACAATTAATTAAACTCATTATCTCTATTAATCAAATCATCAAGCACTTAGCATGCAAACCATATAATTGAATCTTAATATCTCAATATTATCTTAACGATAATAAGCACAATTATAGAACAAAATATCTTCAAACACCATGTTCTCTAGGAGGTCCAATCTGTAATGCAACTCAACCCAATTAAATTATCAACACAATTACACCTATCATTTAGATAGGAAATAAAATGACACAACAAAGACACAGTCAAACCAAGATATGACATAAACTGACTTCCTTATTAAATAATTTACACACTTAAGTTTCTAAATCCATTATCATCCAAGTCTAATAAATTTTTCCACCACACAAAACTGAAAATTTCCCTAACAATAAAACCACACAAATCATCACCTTGGCCATATCAATTGAAGCACAATGTTAACCATAAGCCAACATAAACAATAAATAAATACACAAAATTATATTTCCCAAAGCAAACAACTAACAAATACACACACCCGTACATATATGCAAGCAAGTATCAAAGAGTGAAAGATAAAAGAGACTGGACTCCAGCCTTAAATCGAAAAAATTTGAATAGAAAGATGGTGGTGCCATATTATCTAGAGAGACACGGTCGGGTGAGGGAATAGAGGATGGAGAAATATGAGACAGAGAGAAAGGATTCAGAGAATGAGAGAGATATTGAGAGATAAGAAATTGAGAGAATGAGAGAGATATCGAGAGATTATAAGAGAGTTAGAGTAAAAGAAAAAGAAAGAAGGAAAAATAAAAGAATTCGGCAAGTATCACCCACTCTCACTACCACGTATCCTTTTCCCGCATGCCCAACCTGAATTTTGACGCCCGCTTTTGAATTTAACAAAATAATTCGCGGATAAAAACAAATCGAAATAATTCCCAAGTAATTTTAAATCCCATAAATAAAAAACTTGTAAAATAAAATTATCTGATTTTTTTTAAGAAATTTAGAATTTAACATCGAATTAACAAATACAAACCCAAATATATACAATGACACCTCCAACCGAAGCAACAATTAATAACACGATAATTCAACACATAATTAATATTTAATACTGAACACATAAATTGTCTAATCATCATTTATTTAATAATACGAAAAAACAAAGTCTTTATACATATATTCAAGTTAGTCACATGTGCAAGGTCTTTTGAATAAGGTCAATATCTCATGAATCTTTTATAAAGCGGTTGAGAAAGCGCAAGAGAAAGGAAATTATGCCAGAGGTCGCAAAAGATAATTCAATTCAGAGGAAGAGGTCTAGATTAAAATGTTGGAAGAAGGAGAGGAAGGTAAAGTTGTTAGTGGAAAAGTCCGGTCACTACTAAAAATATGGGATCAGACATCGGTTCTGAACCGATGTTAAAAAAAAACTGAACCGATGTCTTCGCGTGTGATGTTAAATTTCATCAGGCTTTGACATCGGTTCACAACCGATGTCTATTACAGTGCTATACATCGGTTTTAAGAATAATTCTGATGTCTTTGCAACAAATTTCAGCTTATATTATAGTATTTCTAGGTGAATATGAGTATATTATGGGGTAATTATCCATTAAAACATGAAACCTACAAGCTCTAAAAGATATCTTTTTAAAAATCTTTCAAACAAACCAATGCGAAAATCTAGATCAGACATCGGTTATGTTGTCTGACCGATGTGAAATGGTCCATCAGACATCAGGTACTTTTATCAACCGATGTAAAATAATGGGTTAGACATCGGTTTCGTTCATTTGGTGATGTTAAATCCTTTTGTTTAACATCAGTGTTTTTTTCTAACCGATGTTTAATCTTTAATATTGTAAAATTTAAGACATCAGCTATTGAAAATTCGATGTTATTTGGCTTAAAATACATTGATTTTTTTACAGAACCGATGTCAAATGACTATTTGACATTGGTTTTTGTAGTTCTTTTTCTTTTAATATTGTTTCACCTGATGTCTTTTGTTCATTTTTACATCGGTTTTAAATTACCATTATGATGTTAATATATGTACTGTAAATTGCATATGCCATCCTGGTACTATTAATAGCCCAGGGAACCAATTGCATTTTCAACCAGAAAAATACCAACAATATGCAATACATCCAACCAAATTTGTAAAAATATAGAGGTATACATTGATACCAAATTTACTAACATTCAATCCAATAAGAGTTCAATTCAGACATTACATTCCAAGTCTAAAATAAACATCCCAACTAAAAACAATAAAACCCAAATTCTCTAGTTATTACATCCAACATTCTAAACATGTTTGACTAGTTAATATGTACCACTTGTCAAATTTTGACAATTCCAAACATAAATCAGAATGATGGATGTAATTGTCACCAAACATCCCTTAATTAACCACCAACCACCAGCAAACATAATATCAATTCACATAGTTCAGAGGAAAGCTATATATATAGATACTTATCATTTTTACATCTTGTCTTGGATAAATTCAAGCACCTCCATCCGCACCTCATCCAGCTCCTGCCTTGTGTAGGACTTTCGAGTTTTGGCTGCCCACTATAAAACAACCTTGTTCTCTATGCAATCCAGTGCAAGCTCACATGACTGTGGACCCTACATTATAGTGAGGGATCAATTTAATTTTATTGCATAAATCCCAAGTCTGTAGGCATATATCTAGTAGATCTTAATAATATTTTACCTTCTTTCTGCTCGGAGGAGAGGGGTCAAAACCAACAAAGTCTTCATCATTTACCAACAACTGTTTGGCACTCAGCGGTTTAACAGCAACTCCAACATTCCGCTTATCAGCAGCTCCCTCTTTATTAACAGGTACTTGATAACTTGATTTGTCAGAGAACATAGGAGAGTGACCATTCGAAGCATTAACCAAGGCCTTAAGTTCAGCCTTCTCCCGCTGATTTCTTTCCAACTGATCCAACAACTCTACCTTGGTAATTTTAGTCATTTTCGCTTTCGGCAAATTGAAGAATGCTGTTGGAGTGACAAAACCGCCAACCCCTCGAACCCTTCCTGCGTGCTCAGGAGTCTGAAGTGCCGTAGTCAACACATCTTCTGTTCCATGTGGAACAAATTCACCCTTCTCCTTCATTTCAAGTAACTCAGCCTGTAAAATAAATGCAAACAATTAGTGCATTATTTATAACGCAATTATCTTTGAAGGGAATGCAGTATTAAAAATATCACTTACAATTCTCGTATTTATTTCCGCTTACTCTTCAGTAAGCTCATCAGGATTCTTTGGCATCCTAGCCTTCCACCAAAAAATTGCACGATCAGGTTTCTCTTTCCGCTTTAAGTTCCCTTTCTTTATCTGTTAAAAAAGAGAAAATGTTTAAACTCCCTTAAAACTTAGAATTGTAAAGCCAAATAGATATGGTTCTTACTTCTTCTTCTCGCAAACCAATATACCCCTTCCTTGACAAGCGGTGATGATATTTCCGTTTACCCACTCTACTGCTCTGTAACTTACGTTGTTCCTGCACCAAAATAAATTAGTAAAAATTAATAAATATTATTTAACCAAAATCTATTTAATCATTTAGCAAGTAAAATGGCAATCATGTATATTTTATTAGTAGAATATATTCATACCAGCCATTTGGGGCTCGTCCTCTCTGCAACAAATTTCTTCCAAGGTTCTTTACCAACAAACGCATACTTCTTCGGAGGCTTCATCAATTTCTTCTTTTTTCCAATAAATGGCATCACATATTTTGCAGTTAAATCAGCTTTAAACTGCCTCCATTTTTCACATGCCGATTGTAGCACAAGCTTCTCACTTTCTGGGGCAATTTTGAATGTGTCCTAAAGAGCCACATAATATAAATTAGCCACATAATTTACAGTCACAATTTAAATAAAATGAAGAAGTCAACAAGGGATATAATTTACCTGGACATCATCCCATAATTTTGCTTTTAGATCACAATCCACTTTTGGCCAGTTTTCAGTGTCGATTGGAATCATTGTCCTTGCGAGCATTCCTATGTAAGACTGTAAAGTAGGCCTGGTATTTCCGATGGGAACTCCAAAATCATTGTATCTAACTTTAAATTTCTTTCCCCGAGCTTTCTTCAACACTACTTTGTGAAGAGCTGAAACACCACGCGCACCTCCTAGCCTTTTTTTTGCAGATTCAGAAGTGGTCATCGTTTCTTCACCACTACTTTGAGTTTGATATTATGGAGGGACTTGAACCAACTTTTCATTACAAGTCTCTGAAGTTTTGACATCAGGAACAATCTCATCATCAACCTTTTCAGAGTTATTCTTCCTGTCATTTTCTTCGAAAATTACTTTCTTGGCTTTTTGCTTCTTTGCCATTTTCCTCCCTTAGTCTGCATTAAATTGAATAATAAAGCCATCAGTTGAACAATATATTTTCAGTCCGTCATTAATTACAGTCAAGCATAAATAATAAATTGTAAAATCAGCAAGTACGAATACAACTATACAAGAACAATAATTTACCTAAACTTGCAATCAGTAATTAATCACATCCGAAATAATTAAAGAAAAAATAATGCCATCAATCAGTAATTATGGATGAACTACTTATATGATTATAACAATGCAAAACAAAAGAAAAAAAAATTAACAATATATTTGACACATTACAAGATAATTAAAGGCAAATATATATGGTTCATTCAGTCATTCAAATTCCCATTTAGATATATATTTTACATAAAGCTACATCATCAGTCAGTAACGACATTAGGTGCAGGAGTTTTAGTAGCAGTATTTTTAATCCAAATTCCCTCAACATTAGGTCTAGCAGTATGAGCGACATCATCAGTAGTGACATCAGTTGCGGGGATTTCAGTGCAGAATGGGGGATGTTCCATGATCGTGTCTCCTAAGTCATCTTCATTATACAATTCTTGGTAATCTCGAGTTGTGGAGGACAGAACAATAGACCAGGTAGCATCAACGGGATCTTCAAGGTAAAACACTTGCTTGACTTGGTCAACAGAAACATATTTATCTTTTTTGTGACCTTGTCGACTAAAATCCACAAGTGTGAACCCAAGATCGTCAACCCTTATTCCTTTATCATTACTTGCCCATTTACACAGGAACAAGGGAGCTTTGAATGCATGGTAGTCTAATTCCCATATCTCTTGTATGATACCGTAAAATGTCAAATCACTTTCTACGGGGTTCAAGTCCTTGGCACTAGAAACCTGGACCGCTTTAGCAATGACAGACACCCCGCTGTTTTGAACAACGCGTATGTCATCTCGTTCCTTTGTAAAATATCGCACTCCATTCACTAGATAACCTTGATAAGTTAGTACTGAAAATGATGGCTTGGCAGCGAGCCATCTTATCGTATCTGAAACACCTTTGTTGTTCTGCCTTAGTTCATCATTCACCTACAGATATGATAACAAATTTTAAATCCTAAATAGCTAATAGTCATCATTACACTACAGATCAAAGAACCTAATACAACACTGACTTTGTTTTGAAACCAATCAGCAAAGAGCCGATTGTGCTCTCTCATGAGCCAATGTAAGCTTTTCCTTTTCCCTCGGTGAATTTCTTCAAGATATTCCTTATGTATTCTGAAAAATGCATATGGAATGATATATTAAAGACACATTACAAGACTAATTACTGGATAATGAGGAATTGAAAACAACAAACTGCATAAACTCACAGAATATATGGAAACACTTCAGCGTTGTTTAGAAGGACATGTAGATGTGCTTCATCTCGCTCCTTCTCTTCCACTGATTTTATTATCACAGCGGATAATGGACCTGATATCTTATTATCTTGGTCCTTTGGAAGACCGGGAGTGGAGTAATTCTGACTAAGAAACTCGGTGCAGAATTCTACGTACTCTTCTCCAAGGTAACTCTCTGCCATACAACCTTCGGGATAATAACGGTTTCGAACATAACTCTTTAGTACTTTATTAAACCGTTCAAACGCATACATCCACCTATAAAATACTGGTCCACATAAGCGTAGTTCCTGGACCAAGTGGACTACTATATGTACCATTACATCAAAAAATGACGCATGGAAAACCTTTTCTAGATCGCACAAGGTTAGTATAATATCTGACTGTAGCTTATCCAGTTTTGACACGTCTACTACTTTGTTGCACAAAGCATTAAAAAGAAACATAATCTAATAATTGTGACCCTAACATGCTTCGGAAGAATGGAGCGTATTGCAACCGAGAGTAATTATTGGAGAAGAATGTGGCAATCATGTGATTTCAGCCCGTAAATATTCAAATCAGGCATGGAAACACAATTTTTTATGTTCGATGCATGTCCGTATGGAAGTTTCATCGACATTAATGATGACAAGAAAGTCCTTTTTTCTGCCTTTGACAAAGTAAAGGGAGAAAGAGGCAAATAGGTTTTCTTTACTCCTACTTGGGGAGCCAAATCAGATCTAACGCCCATTTCCATCATATCACGACGGGCTGCCACACTATCCTTTGTCTTATGGCGCATATTTAGTAATGTGCCAATCAGACTATCACATACATTCTTCTCGACATGCATGACATCAATACAGTGCCTAACATGGTGAAATTTCCAGTATTCTAACTCGAAAAATACTGACTTTTTCTTCCATGGACTTTCAACCTTCTTTGCCTTCTTCATTTTCTTCCCAAATTCAAATTTGATTTGTTCTTGCTCTGCTAACACTTCTTCTCCGGATAGGGTTCGACGCGGCTGCCCAAACTCTTGTTGTCCATTAAAAGCAGCCTTCTGCCTTCTATAAGGATGATGTAGAGGCAAATATCGACGATGCCCTTGGTAGCACATTTTCCTACTATGAGTCAAAAATTTAGCTACGGTGTCATCTCCACAAACTGGACAACACTTATAACCCTTATTAACTCAGCCAGATAAATTTCCGTAAGCAGGGAAGTCATTTATCGTCCACATTAAAACTGCTTTTAAAGTGAAAAATGATTTGTTATACGCGTCATACATATTTGGTTCCCCTTCCTTCCAAAGCTTTTTTAAATCATCAATCATCGGTTGTAAGTAGATGTCGATGTTATTACCAGGCTCATGCGGGCCAGGGACCAATATCGACAACATCATAAATTTTCTTTTCATACATAACCAGGGAGGAAGATTATAAGTCACCAATATGACTGGCCAGCAACTATATCTATTAGATAGGCCATTATTGTGCGGGTTTACACCATCCGCCGATAAAGCCAAGGGAAGGTTTCTCGGTTCACTGCCAAAGGATGGCCACCTATAATCTATATTTTTCCAAGATGGAGAGTCGGCTGGATGTCGCATTTTACCATCTTGTGTCCGCTGTTGCGCATGCCAACACATTAGTTTAGCGGTGGAAGGAGATTTAAACATACGTTTAAATCTAGGAATTATTGAAAAATACCACATGACTTTGGCTGGAAGATTAATCCTCTCTTCACCTTTCTTTGTCAACTTCCACCGAGAAAGTCGACACTTAGGACACTTGGTTGCATCAGCATGTACACCCCTGTACAGTACACAGTCATTCGGACATGAATGGAACTTTATATACTCTAGACCTAAATTGGAAAGGGTTTTTTTTGCTTCATATGCATTACTAGGTAACACATTATCTTTGGGAAGTAGAGACCCAACAGAAGAAAGGAGGTCAGTGAAGGCACTATCGGTAATACCAAACCTAGATTTCCAGTTATGCAACTTCAACATCGACTCTAACTTAGTACAGTCACTACCCTCATATAGAGGTTGCTCAGCATCGGCTACGAACCTCCTAAACTAATATGAATCATTATCATATTGACTCGAGTTATATGCCGCTTCACAAACATCAACAGTTTCTGAAGCAGCGACATGCTCCTGATCTTGCTCTGACGCTTCATCAGAGGCTTGCTCAGGAGGTGGGTCTGGAGCTTGCTCTTCAGGTGGACAACTAGCACTTGAAGATTTAGGACCCGTAGAAGCAGTCTCCCCGTACCAAACCCAATGCACATAACCTAGACAAAAGCCATTATCATAGATATGGCCCCTGATTGTTTTTATAGAGAATTTTTTAAAATTGGTGCATCGTCCACAAGGGCAAGGAATTTTGTTACGATCTTCAGAATTTTCTTCAGCATATATCAAGAAGTTTTCCACCCCCATTTCAAATGCTAAAGAATCCCTATCTTGCAAAATCCATGTCTTATCCATCAAATTTCCCTACCTGATAGCCACTATAAATATTAAAAATCCAACACATACCTATTTATAATTATTTAATAAAAGGCATATCAAATTTGTGTTGGTTACTGTAGGGATTAATTATATAAACTTAGAAAGGAGTAAATACCTTGATATCCTAATAATTTATAGTACTAATTCATTACTCTAAGATCCTATACATATACCCAATTAATTACAAAACTAGACTAAATTTATAAACTAGACTAAATTAAACCAAGATAATTAAAACAAATTAAACCAAGATATTTGAAAATATCACATAATTAAAAACCAATAATTCCAACATTCACAGCCCAGACAATTGTTAAATTTCCTTCACATAAATAAAACTCAGTGAGAACTTGAGTATTGAAACAAATTCAGCCCATAAATAAATAAATTAAAATTATCTGTTACTTGTATCTGTGAGAAGGATAATTATACAAAACAATTACTATAATACAACACAAGTAACAGATAGTTCATATCAGGAATGCAGAGACTTGTTCATATCAGAGAAATGACTATCATACAAAACAAGAAATGCAGAGACTTGTTCATATCTGAGACCTGTTCAAATGCAGCCCCAAAACCCCCCCAAACCACACTAATATGTATGAACAACCCCCAGAAAACACATAATTAAAAACAGAACAGAAACATTTACATTTACATCAATGTACCTAAAACATTGATTTACATCAGTGTACCTAAAATATTTAACATGACATAAAATTCCCAAAAATAGGACATAAAACCCCCAAAAAGAAACAAACATAAAACCCCCAAAAACATAAAACATTTACATGCACAAAGAAGAAAAACAGTAAAGAAGAAAAGAAGATAAACATAAAACATTTACATGCACAAAGAAGATATTAAACATAAAAATGAGGGAGATAAACAGTAAAGAAGTAAAGAAGAATATACCTCCGGATGCTTTCAATGTTCCGAAACCCCAATGTTCTAAACCCTCAGTGCTCCAACCTCCAAATGCTGTCTACCTCCAGATACTAGCTCCAACCTCCAGATACTAGCTCAATTTCAAGTTTAATTTGCTCTAATTTGAAGCTCCAAATCTTGAATTAAATTGGGGCTAAAATTAGGGTTTCAGAGAAAAGAGAGAAGAGACGGTTAACAGAGACTAAGGTAAGAAGAGAGAAGAAAGGTAAGAAGACTAAGAGAGAAGGAGGGGACAGATGAGAGAGACGAGAGAGGCGAGGGTCGGGGAGAGATGAGAGGCTCGCAGGAGGTTTTTTGGAAAGGGGGGAAAATATGTTAAAGTGAATTTTTTGTTAAAATTAAAGGGGGGAAAGTGTACTGAAAAGCGGGGGGGGGGGGGAGTTAAGTAATTTTTATTTTTTTTAAAAGGCCATAGACAACGGTTAACAAAATGAACTGATGTCAAAGTTAAAAACAAATTTGTGGCCTTTTTAATTTCTGAAGATAGACAACGGCTACTAAGTGAAACCGATGTCAATATGCGTATTCAACATCGCTTTTTACAAAACCGATGTTAAACTGCATTTTAACATCGGGTGCATTACATGCCGATGTCTAAGGACCGATGTCGTATCTACTATTTCTAGTAGTGGGTAACTAGTGATATACTCACCCTACTTTATGATCTGGGAATGAATCCAAAGATTTTTTTATATGCACTCGATATAAAACTCCTAATTATATTAATTGAGATTGTTGGTTTAAGAATTTTGATTTTTTGGGTTACGCGCCACTTAGATTGTTTGGGCTCTATTATAAATTACAGAAGTCCGGTTGGGACGATCTTATAGCCCACACAAAACTTATGAATTTTATTTTTCAGAGATGATCCAATAAGGAGAATTCAATATAAGCATCATAGAAACTGAAGAGACCTGACAATAACGAATTTTATTAGAGAATTATAGTCGGTTTAGAAATCTGACTTGAAAATTTAAGAATAATAATATATTTGTAAAATTAAAATAGGGATCAGATTTTTTTATTAGTTTTTGACATATTAGAGACACATACGATGTAGAGAGTATATAGTTATGATTTTTTAGAGAGAGAATAAAGAAAGATTTTAGTCTTGTGATAAAACTAAAGATTAAATGTTCTTATTATATTAATTATATTTCTTTATTTTCTTAGTTTTATAACTTGTATAATTATTATTCAGTAGTCATTTATAGAGCAGAGAAGGGTAGTCATGTTTATAATATAATTTTAGCACAATTTTTTATGTGATTTGATTGATTATGCCTGTTATAGTTATTTATATTTTCATTATTAATTTATGTAATCGGGCGATATAATGTATTAATTAGATAAAAATAGGAGTTATAAATAGGATATTTTACTCATTAGAGACACAAATATGATTAGCATAATTTGAAGTGAGAGTGGGATAAATAATGGAATTTTTAGAGGATTAATACTCGGGAGATATTAACAATTGCTTTAATTGGGTGATTAGCTGAATTAACAAAAGTTATTGACATGAAAGTGTGCTTCCAGATTGTTAGTACTTGAGAAAAATTAACATAATCTTAGTTATATGCCCACTTTAGTTTCTTTAACTTAGGATCTATGTAATTCATAACCATAATAGACCTAATTGCCGTAGGTATTTATATTCATTGTTTAACGTAATTAGTTTATTGTTGATTTAGTTGTAATACTTACCTAGCAAAATATGCATCACACAATCATTTTGCTGTTGAACCAATGAAAAAGTAATTGAGTCAAAATCGACTAAACATATCTCCTTGTGTATATGACCCACTTGCCACTTTGTACTTTTCAAATAATCAAAATGGACTAAGTTCTATAATTTGTTTTTGGAATATTTAGTTCATTTGGTTTATGAGCCTCTTCACAATGAATCCAAAAGAAATTATGCTTATTTGATTGTTGGGATTTTGTTTAACTTTCACTACGTTTTATCTATAAGATAGGTTCGTAAAATTACAATTACGGCCCAATCTACAGCGAGGACAGTTCATTGATATTTTATTCCTCGGTCGGCCCAATTCGAGTATGTTCTCGAGTATTCTATACCCTTCAAAATGCTGATTATATGTATATGTTTCTCACATTCTTTAATCACTTATTCTTTGCACTCATCTCGCTAGTTCGTTAGTTCCCCATTTTCTTTTTGAGTTTCTTCACATATCACTAATTTTAATATCGGGTTTTAATCCATCTCCTAATTTTTCCTCAATCTATATCAACCACATCTACGGTGTCCATAATACTTACCATCATGACTTTTTGGATTCAAATTGGTAAGTGATGGCTCAACCTAATTCTTTGAACATTTATATCTTCTAGATGCCGAGACTCATAATTACTTTATTCTTGATCATCGGACCGTATTTAGCTAAATAGAGATGTCAAATCTTGAATATTTTTTTACGCTAAGATTTTACCTTTAATTTATATACATTTCTGTCATTTGTTGAAATTATAGTGCTTAATATTAATATATATTATTTGGCTTGAGTTCTTGGACTCATTTGAATTTTGAATGTGATTCGAAATTTATTTAATGTTTAGTATTGGTTCTCAATGGATGTAATTTCTAATCAAATCCAGTCCTCATATTCGTGTTTCGATTTTGTTTATAGAGAAATGAATACACCATGATAATAATACTTTACATTTGTAAATTAGCACTAATTTTTAACTCCATTTGATTTGCATTTTGTCGGTAAAATGCACATGTCAAATCTTTGTAATCTTTTCTTTTATCTATAATTTATTGTTCGTTGTAAAAGGACACTTAATATATTGCTTGATTTCCATTCGTAGATACATGATGATTGCCAAAAAACAATGAAGAAAATGCTCCCCAAAGAATTAAGGTGGAACACTCCTTGGTAAGTAATAATCTTCTTTTAGCATCCTATAGTTTGTGTTTTTTTAGTGTTTTAATGGCCTAAGTAAAAGTTTTAGGGAATTAAAAAAGATGTTTTGGATCCATTGATTTATTTTTCATTGGGTATTAACCTTTTTTTGTCCCATTTAAAAACGACAGTAAATGAAATGTAAGATTAATCTTTTTTGACCAGCCTGACCACAGTTCTTCCCATCCCAGACCAAGTTTTTCTTTCTGCATTCTCAGATCATATTTTCCCTGATCTTTACGGGAGGGTCTGTTCCTAGAATTACGAAGCTCTTCATTTTTTCTCTCTACGTCTGATTCACTTGCATAACGAGTTACAATGCAGTTTAATTTGGTCCTGTCATCCATTGGGAGGTTATGGATGTAACATCTTTTTCTTGTTGCTGCATAAATGTGAAGCGAGTCCCCGAATTCCGGTTCAATGTCGTAAAGTTCTTTTCTGATGGTTTCCCGCACCCCTTACTCAGCAAGTACAACTAAACATCTATCTTAATTGTTTAAAAATCAAAAGCTTGATATATTTTTAATTGTATAATTGAATTTATATTAGTTTTTGTAATAATTAATAAAACTACTTATATATATATATGTACATAATAAAACATTAGAAAAAAATATGTATGGTACAAAAACGTATTAACTTATGAGTGGTGTTTAATGTCTAAATTTTTAAAAGGTTATGACTTTGATAAGATAAAATTTTCAGAAGACACTTAATATTAAAATATAAATATTATAGGCAAGTTAATTTTAATTTTCTGACTAAACTAAAACCGGTTGGTTATAATCGTTAATTAATTTGTTATTCAAATTTTAACAAAAATTCGAATCCCCCCAAACATTTCATGAAAATTTTAAATTTCAGCTGAAACTAAAACCCACTTAATTCTGTTGGTTATAGTCATCAATTGGATGATTTTTTACGCGGATTATACAATTTTCCACGAAAATTCAAATATCCACAACAAATGATTTTATGAAAATTTAATTTTTTCTACCAAAACTAAAATAAAATAAAATTGGTTCCATTAAATGGTGGGTATTGTACGACCGCTATTCAAATTTTCAAGATAATTTAAATTCCCCTCCTAAAAATTACACGAACAGTACAAGAAATTCCCAATCATACAAAGTTCCATACACAATGGTTAAAAAAAACCGGTCGTCCTAAAAAATATTCAACAGTGAATTGATTTCGCATAACAGTTTCCTCACAGGAATAGAAAATTCTTGAAAAAGTCCACGTCCCAAAAATGAGATTCGTTAATGATTAACCATAAATTTATTCAAAAGATCTTTAACACCATCCAACCATACCGATGCCAAGATATATCGATTTTAGTCATAAAAAAATTAAAAAATATTACAAGTTCATAATACAAAATAGAAACACCAGGTAAATTCCTGATTTACAGATAATTTTTGTAAATATTTTTTTCGACAATCTAATTGTATGGAAATAAGATGTATTGATTTTAATAATAAGAAAAAATTACAAAAAAAATTAAATTCATCTTGCATGATGGGAATAGAAAACTCTAGGACAAGTCTGATGCCAAAACACGAGATTGGTTCCTAATTAACTAGATAATTTTTTAAACAATTTTTTCGACGATTCAACCATACGGGTGTTAAGTTATAATGATTTTAGTCAAAAGAAAAAATAACAAAAAAAATTTAAATTCATCTTGGATGACACTAATAGAAAAATCTAGAAAAAGTCCAACTCCCCATATGAGATTTGTTCGTGATAAACAACAAAATTTTTTAATGATTTTTTCAATGATCCAGGATGTCAAAATATATCCATTGTAGTCATATGAAAAAATTACAAAAAAAATCAAATTCATCTTGCATGACAGTAATAGAATATTATAGAAAAAGTCCAACTCCGTAACATAAGAATTCCGAGTTAACCAGATTATTTTTTAAACATTTTTTCGATGATCCGACCGTACAGATATTAACATGTATCGACTTTAGTCATCATAAAAATTTATGATAACGTTTCAAATTCATCTTGACGGGGAATAGAAAAAGTTAAGAAAAGTCTTACTCTCGGGATTTGTTCCCGATTAACTAGGAATTTTTTTTAACAATTTTTTCCATAATCTAATCCAACGTATATTAAGATATATGGATTTTAGCCATAAGAAAAAATTACAAAAAAAAATCAAATTCATCTTGCATGAAAAGAATATAAAAATTAAGAAAATGTGTGACTCCCAAAATAACAGATTTTTTTTCCGTTTAACTAGATAAATTTTTTAACAAATTTTTGAACCATCCAACCTCATGTTAAGATATAATTATTTTAATCATAAGAAAAAATTACAAAAGAATTTCAAATTCATCTTGAATAATAGGATTAGAAAAATTTAGGAAAGAAACATGAGATTTGTTCCTAGAAGATGTTAAAATAATGAGATGGGAGAATGATATAGAACAGAAAAATTGGAAGAAGATAGGAAGTAATACACCTCTGCAAGAAAAGTAGCAAGACTTTGTATTTACCTCTACATTAGAAAGTGAGATAAAAAGTGATTGTTTTTTATGAAATATCTCTTCCATAAGTTTATTCAATTTATATAAACTTTTCATGTGTATCTTAATATGCTCTAGGAACTAGAAAAATGGTTGAATATATTATTTATGACCAAAATGTTTATCAAATTATGTCCAGATGACTATACTCTTATAATTCAAAAATGCCAAGAGATTAATAAACCCCTACAAGTACACGTACATGTTCTATGTCCATATTGTTAAAGTTACTAATAGACATATCCCAAGTTGTCATGAATTACATTTACAATAACTCATTGCCTATAGATAAATAATCTGTCTAACAAACTAATAAGATGTACCTTGTAGAGCAAGTAGGTATATAAAACCACCATCACCATTTGGAAACCTCTTTTGAGCTCTTCCAAAAAGCCTCGGCAAAGCTTTGCCTGATAAAAAAAATAAGGAAGCATTTTTTTAGAGGAGAAAATGTGAAAAGAAATGCTTACATGATACTTAATTTTATGTCACCTTTCGTTTTCTATTTTTGACTTCAGTTCATCAATCCTTGCTTTAATATCCGAAGATACACTGTCATCAAGACATTTAAGAACAGTCAGTTAACAGTTCATCAGATAAATTGCAGAAAATATGTCCAAACATGAGCCCCCTCTTTCAAATGCAATAACAAATAAATCACACAGTTTTGCAATAATGATTTCAGTACAAAATAATAATAACATCTTATAGAAAGCAAAGAAGCACCCTATGGGAATGTAGAATCAAAACGCTTGAGAGCTGGCAAGATGATTACGAGTTCTGTAAATAACATTGTTGTAATCTAATTCTTGTGTCATAAATATGAATTCAATGAGATGAAGATGAACACATAATCACAGATAAACATAGCATGTAATGATGCACCCACCAACAGCATTAGATCAAAGAAATCTAGTAATTGAAATTGTGGCTAGAGCTGAATAATATCACTATTAGTTGTTTTTATAAATTACAAGATGTAAACAGATGCAGTAGATCTTTAACAATTTTACACACAATAGCAACACAGAGACATGTGCGTCGTACACCCACACCTATACACTTAAAAAAATACAGAGGACTAGTAAATATAACAACATCCGAGTTTATCACAATGAAAAACTTATCATAAACACGGATAAAATCACAAAGAAAAGCGTTAAAACTAATCAATCATATAAGTCATCTCAAACACATCCATATATATACTCATAAGTACATAACCACTCAAGTAATAATGACGTGTGCTTATACCTTACTAAGGTTATAATAATTGGAATCAACCATTTACCAAATATATTCATTCTAATTTAATATCAAGTGCAAACAAAAGTTTTGTAAATAATTAAACATATAAAAACACATAACAGCATCTTGGCTGCTGGACTCCACAGAAACTCAGTTGGCCTCCAGATTTTTAACAAATCCATAAATAGGTTTGTTACAGTGAAATTTGGTGGAGACTTAGTTGAATCAGAGAGCTAGCTAACATAAAAATGTCAGATGAAAATAAGGTGTTTAGAGCCGCTAACAAGTCGTCAATATAGCCAACAAACCTTGTCCAGAAACTCTACGCACACTATACCAAAATGACCATATCTCTTGACTCAAATATGATTTTAAGCTAATTCTTTCGCGAGTAGAATCTTGACTCGAGAATCAATCTAAACACAAAAGAGTTACAAAACAGAAATTAGCTATATTAAACAGCTATACTTACAACATATAGGACAATAGATAAATTTGAGAAAACAGTTTTTACAAATAATTTTAACATTTAACAATTAATTAAACCCATAATCTCTATTAATCAAATCATCAAACACTTAGCATGCAAACCATATAATTGAATCTTAATATCTCAATATTATCATGACAGTAATAAGCACGATTACAGAATCAAATATCTTCAAACACCATGTTCTCTAGGAGGTCCAATCTGTAATGCAACTCAACCGAATTAAATTATCAATACAATTACACCTATCATTTAGAAAGGAAATAAAAATGGCACAACAAAGACACAGTGAAACCAAGAAATGACCTAAACTGACTTCCTTTTTAAATAATTTACACGCTTAAGTTTCTAAATCCATATCAATCGAAGCACAAAGTTAACCATAAGCCCACACAATACGCAAGCAAGTATCAAAGAGTGAAAGATAAAAAAGACCGGACTCGAGCCTCAAATCGAACAAATTTGAACAGACAGATGGTGGTGCCATATTAACTAGAGAGACACTGTCGGGTGAGGGAATAGAGGATGGAGAAAGATGAGTCAGAAAGATTAAGAAATTGAGAGAATGAGAGAGATATTCAGAGATAAGTAATTGAGAGAATGAGATAGATATTGAGAGATTATAAGAGAGATAGAGTAAAACAAAAAGAAAGGAGGAAAAATAAAAGAATCTGGCACGTATCACCCACTCTCACTGCCACGTACCCATTCCCGCCTGCCCAACCTGAATTTTGACGCCCGCTTTTAATTTTAACGATATAATTCACGGATAAAAACAAATCAAAATAATTCCCAAGTAATTTTAAAATCCCATAAATAAAAAACTAGTAAAATAAAATTTTCTGAACTTTTTAAAGAAATTTTGAATTTAACATCGAATTAACAATTAATTATGATCGGAATTAAATTTGAGACTGAATATTTGATGAAATATTATTTTTCTAATAATATTTAGATTTATGAAAATTAAACTTTATTATTCCTACTGAATACAAACACAAATTAATACAATGACACCTCCAACCGAAGAAACAATTAATAACACGAATAATTCAACACATAATTAATATTTAACACTGAACACATAAATTGCCTAATCATCTTTTATTTAATAATACGAAAAAAACAAAGTCTTTATACATATATTCAAATTAGTCACATGCGCAAGGTCTTTCGAATAAGGTCAATATCTCATGAATCTTTTATAAAGCGGTTGATAAAGCGCAAGAGAAAGGAAATTGTGTCAGAGGTCGTAAAAGATAATTCAATTCAGAGGAAAAGTCTAGATTAAAATGTTGGAAGATTGAAACAATTACGTCAAAGACGACAATGAAGGAGAGGAAGGTAAAGTTGTTAGTGGAAAAATCTTTGGATTATCTTTGGAATGAATCCAAAGATTTTTTTTATATGCACCCGATATAAAACTCCCAATTATATTAATTGAGACTGTTGGTTTTAGAATTTTGATTTTTTGGATTACGCGCTACTTAGATTGTTTGGGCTCTATTATAAATTACAAAAGTCCGGTTGGGACCATCTTATAGCCCACACAAAGCTTATGAATTTTATTTTTCGGAGATGGTCCAATAAGGAGAATTCAATAAAAGCATCATAGAAACTGGAGAGACCTGACAATAACAAATTTTATTGGAGAATCATAGTCGGTTTAGAAGTCTGACTTGTAAATTTATGAATAATAATATATTTGTAAAATTAAAATAGGGATCAGATTTTTTTATTAGTTTAAGAAATATTAGAGACACATACGATGTAGAGAGTATATAGTTATGATTTTTTACAGAGATAATAAAGAAAGATTTTAGTCTTGTGATAAAACTGAAGATTACATGTTCTTATTAGATTAATTATATTTCTTTATTTTCTTAGTTTTATAACTTGTATAATTATTATTCAGTAGTCATTTATAGGGCAGAGAAGGGTAGCCATGTTTATAATATAATTTTAGCACAATTTTTATGTGATTTGATTAATTATGCCTATTATAGTTATTTATATTTTCATTATTAATTTAAGTAATCGGGCGATATAATGTATTAATTAGATGAAAATAGGAGTAATAAATAGGATATTTTACTCATTAGAGACACAAATATGGTTATCATAATTTGAAGTGAGAGTGGGATAAATAATGGAATTTTTAGAGGATTAATACTCGAGAGATATTAACAATTGCTTTAATTGGGCGATTGATTGAATTAACAAAAGTTATTGACATGAAAGCGTGTTTCCACATTGTTAGTACTTGAGACAAATTTACATAATCTTAGTTATATGCCCACTTTAGTTGCTTTAGCTTAGGATCTAAGTATTTCATAACCATAATAGACATAATTGCCCTAGGTTTTTATATTCATTGTTTAACATAATTAGTTGTGTTGATTTAGTTGTAATACTTACCTAGAAAAATATGTATCACACAATCATTTTGTTGTTGAACCAATGTAAAAGTAATTGAGTCGACTAAACATATCTCCTTGTGTATATGACCCACTTGCCAATTTGTAATTTTCAAATAATCAAAATGGACTAAGTTCTATAATTTGTTTTTGCAATATTTAGTTCATTTGGTTCATGGGCCTCTTCACAATGAATCCAAAAGAAATTATGCTTATTTGATTGTTGGGATTTTGTTTAACTTTCACTACATTCTATCTATAAGATAGGTTCGTAAAATTACAATTACGGCCCAATCTACAGCGAGGACAGTTCATTGATATTTAATTTCTCGGTCGGCCCAATTCGAGTATGTTCTCGAGTATTCTGTACCCTTCAAAATGCTGAATATATGTATATGTTTCTCACATTCTTTAATCACTTATTCTTTGCAGTCATCTCGCCAGTTCGTTAGTTCCCCGTTTTCTTTTTGAGTTTCTTCACATATCACTAATTTTAATATCGGTTTTTAATCCATCTCCTAATTTTTCCTCAATCTATATCAACCACATCTACGGTGTCCATTATACTTACCATCATGACTTTTTCGATTCAAATTGGTAAGTGATGGCTCAACCTAATTCTTTGAACATTTATATCTTCTAGATGCCGAGACTCATAATTACTTTATTCTTGATCATCAGACCGTATTTAGCTAAATAGAGATGCCAAATCTTCAATAGTTTTTTACGCTAAGATTTTACCTTTAATTTATATACATTTCTGTCATTTGTTGAAATTATAGTGCTTAATATTAATATATATTACTTGGCTTGAGTTCTTGGACTCATTTGAATTTTGAATGTGATTCGAAATTTATTTATTGTTTAGTATTGGTTCTCAATGGATGTAATTTCTAATCAAATCCAGTCCTCATATTCGTGTTTCGATTTTGTTTATAGAGAAGTGAATACACCATGATAATAATACTTTACATTTGTAAATTAGCACTAATTTTTAACTCCATTTGGTTTGCATTTTGTAGGTAAAATGCACATGTCAAATCTTTGTAATCTTTTCTTTTATCTATAATTTATTGTTCGTTGTAAAAGGGCACTTAATATATTGCTTGATTTCCATTGGTAGATACATGACGTTTGCCAAAGAACAATGAAGAAAATGCTCCCCAAAGAATTAAGGTGGAACACTCCTTGGTAAGTAATAATCTTCTTTTAGCATCCTATAGTTTGTGTTTTTTTAGTGTTTTAATGGCCTAAGTAAAAGTTTTAGGGAATTAAAAAAGATGTTTTGGATCCATTGATTTATTTTTCATTGGGTGTTAACCTTTTTTTGTCCCATTTAAAAATGACAGTAAATGAAATGTAAGATTAATCTTTTTTGACCAGCCTGACCACAGTTCTTCCCATCCCAGACCAAGTTTTTCTTTCTGCATTCTCAGATCACATTTTCCCTGATCTTTACGGGAGGGTCTGTTCCAGAATTACGAAGCTCTTCATTTTTTCTCTCTACGTCTGATTCACTTGCATGACGAGTTACAATGCAGTTTAATTTGGTCATGTCATCCATTGGGAGGTTATGGATGTAACATCTTTTCCTTGTTGCTGCATAAATGTGAAGCGAGTCCCCGAATTCCGGTTCAATGTCGTAAAGTTCTTTTCTGATGGTTTCCCGCACCCCTTACTCAGCAAGTACAACTAAACATATATCTTAATTGTTTAAAAATCAAAAGCTTGATATATTTTTAATTGTATAATTGAATTTATATTAGTTTTTGTAATAATTAATAAAACTACTTATATATATATGTACATATTAAAACATTAGAAAAAAATATGTATGGTACAAAAACATATTAACTTATGAATGGTGTTTAATGCCTAAATTTTTTAAAGGTTATGACTTTGATAAGATAAAATTTTCAGAAGACACAATTTTCCACGAAAATTCAAATAACCACAACAAATGATTTTATGAAAATTTAATTTTTTCTGCCTAAACTAAAACAAAATAAAATTGGTTCCATTAAATGGGGGTATTGTACGACCGCTTATTCAAATTTTCAAGATAATTTAAATTCCCCCTCCTAAAAATTAGACGAACAGTACAAGAAATTCCCAATCATACAAAGTTCCATACACAACGGTTAAAAAAACCGGTCGTCCTAAAAAATATTCAACAGTGAATTGATTTGGCATAACAGTTTCCTCACAGGAATAGAAAATTCTTGAAAAAGTCCACGTCCCAAAAATGAGATTCGTTCATGATTAACCATAAATTTATTGAAAAGATCTTTAACACCATCCAACCATGCCGATGCCAAGATATATCGATTTTAGTCATAAAAAAATTAAAAAATATTACAAGTTCATAATACAAAATAGAAACACCACGTAAATTCCTGATTTACAGATAATTTTTGTAAATATTTTTTTCGACAATCTAATTGTATGGAAATAAGATGTATTGATTTTAATAATAAGAAAAAATTACAAAAAAAAAATTAAATTCATCTTGCATGATGGGAATAAAAAACTCTAGGACAAGTCTGATGCCAAAACACGAGATTTGTTCCTAATTAACTAGATAATTTTTTAAATAATTTTTTCGACGATTCAACCATACGGGTGTTAAGTTATAACGATTTTAGTCAAAAGAAAAAATAACAAAAAAAATTCAAATTCATCTTGCATGACACTAATAGAAAAATCTAGAAAAAGTCCAACTCCCCATATGAGATTTGTTCCTGATAAACAACAGAATTTTTTAACGATTTTTTCAACGATCCAGGATGTCAAAATATATCCATTGTAGTCATATGAAAAAATTACAAAAAAAATCAAATTCATCTTGCATGACAGTAATAGAAAATTATAGAAAAAGTCCAACTCCGTAACATAAGAATTCCGAGTTAACCAGATTATTTTTTAAATATTTTTTCGATGATCCGACTGTACAGATATTAACATGTATCGACTTTAGTCATCATAAAAATTTATGATGACGTTTCAAATTCATCTTAACGGGGAATAGAAAAAGTTATGAAAAGTCTTACTCTCGGGATTTGTTCCCGATTAACTAGGAATTTTTTTTAATAATTTTTTCGATAATCTAATCCAACGTATATTAAGATATATGGATTTTAGCCATAAGAAAAAATTACAAAAAAAATCAAATTCATCTTGCATGACGGGAATAGAAAACTCTAGGACAAGTCTGATGCCAAAATACGAGATTTGTTCCTAATTAACTAGATTATTTTTTAAACAATTTTTTCGACGATTCAACCATACGGGTGTTAAGTTATAACGATTTTAGTCAAAAGAAAAAATAACAAAAAAATTTCAAATTCATCTTGCATGACACTAATAGAAAAATCTAGAAAAAGTCCAACTCCCCATATGAGATTTGTTCCTGATAAACAACAGAATTTTTTAATTATTTTTTCAACGATCCAGGATGTCAAAATATATCCATTGTAGTCATATGAAAAAATTACAAAAAAAATCAAATTCATCTTGCATGACAGTAATAGAAAATATAGAAAAAGTCCAACTCAGTAACATAAGAATTCCGAGTTAACCAGATTATTTTTTAAATATTTTTTCGATGATCCGACTGTACAGATATTAACATGTATCGACTTTAGTCATCATAAAAATTTATGATAACGTTTCAAATTCATCTTGACGGGGAATAGAAAAAATTAAGAAAAGTCTTACTCTCGGGATTTGTTCCCGATTAACTAGGAATTTTTTTTAACAATTTTTTCGATAATCTAATCCAACGTATATTAAGATATATGGATTTTAGCCATAAGAAAAAATTACAAAAAAAAATCAAATTCATCTTGCATGAAAAGAATATAAAAATTAAGAAAATGTGTGACTCCCAAAACAATAGATTTTTTTCGGTTTAACTAGATAAATTTTTTAAAATTTTTTTGAACCATCCAACGTCATGTTAAGATATAATTAATTTAATCTTAAGAAAAAATTACAAAAGAATTTCAAATTCATCTTGAATAATAGGATTAGAAAAATTTAGGAAAGAAACATGAGATTTGTTCCTACTAGATGTTAAAATAATGAGATGGGGGAATGATATAGAACAGAAGAATTGGAAGAAGATAGGAAGTAATACACCTCTGCAAGAAAAGTAGCAAGACTTTGTATTTACCTCTACATTAGAAACTGAGATAAAAAGTGATTGTTTTTTATGAAATATCTCTTCCATAAGTTTGTTCAATTTATATAAACTTTTCATGTGTATCTTAATATGCTCTAGGAACTAGAAAAATGGTTGAATATATTATTTATGACCAAAATGTTTATCAACTTATGTCCAGATGACTAGACTCTTAGAATTCAAGAATGCCAAGAGATTAATAAACCCCTACAAGTACACGTACATGTTCTATGTCAATATTGTTAAAGTTACTAATAGACATATCCCAAGTTGTCATGAATTACATTTACAATAACTCATTGTGTATAGTTAAATAATCTGTCTAACAAACTAATAAGATGCACCTTGTAGAGCAAGTAGGTATATAAAACCACCATCACCATTTGGAAACCTCTTTTGAGCTCTTTGAAAAAGCCTCGGCAAAGCTTTGCCTGATAAAAAAAATAAAGAAGCATTTTTTTAGAGGAGAAAATGTGAAAAGAAATGCTTACATGATACTTAATTTTATGTCACCTTTCGTTTTCTATTTTTGACTTGAGTTCATCAATCCTTGCTTTAATATCCGAAGATACACTGTCATCAAGACATTTAATAACAGTCAGTTAACAGTTCATCAGATAAATTGCAGAAAATATGTCCAAACATCAGCCCCCTCTTTCAAATGCAATAACAAATAAATCACACATTTTTGCAATAATGATTTCAGTGCAAAATAATAATAACATCTTATAGAAAGTAAAGAAGCACCCTATGGGAATGTAGAATCAAAACGCTTCAGAGCTGGCAAGATGATTACGAGTTCTGTAAATAACATTGTTGTAATCTAATTCATATATATGAATGTGTCATAAATATGAATTCAATGAGATGAAGATGAACACATAATCACAGATAAACATAGCATGTAGTGATGCACCCACCAACAGCATTAGATCAAAGAAATCTAGTAATTGAAATTGTGGCTAGAGCTGAATAATATCACTATTAGTTGTATTTATAAATTACAAGATGTAAATACATGCAGTAGATCTTTAACAATTTTACACACAATAGCAACACAGAGACATGTGCGTCGTACACCCACACCTATACACTTAAAAAAATACAGAGGACTAGTAAATATAACAACATCCGAGTTTATCACAAAGAAAAACTTATCATAAACACGGATAAAATCACAAAGAAAAGGGTTAAAACTAATCAATCATATAAGTCATCTCAAACACATCCCTACATATACTCATAAGTACATAACCACTCAAGTAATAATGACGTGTGCTTATACCTTACTAAAGTTTTAATAATTGGAATCAACCATTTACCAAATATATTCATTCTAATTTAATATCAAGTGCAAACAAAAGTTTTGTAAATAATTAAACATATAAAAACACATAACAGCATCTTGGCTGCTCAACTCCACAGAAACTCAGTTGGCCTCCAGATTTTTAACAAATCCATAAATAGGGCTGTTACAGTGAAATTTGGTGGAGACTTAGTTGAATCAGAAAAATGTCAGTTGAAAACAAGGTGTTTAGAGCCGCTAACAAGTCGTCAATATAGCCAACAAACCCTGTCAAGAAACTCTACGCACACTATACCAAAATGACCGTATCTCTTGAATCAAATATGATTTTAAGCTAATTCTTTCGCGAGTAGAATCTTGACTCGAGAATCAATCTAAACACAAAAGAGTTACAAAACAGAACTTAGCTATATTAAACAGCTATACTGAAAACATATAGGACAATAGATAAATTTGACAAAACAGTTTTTACAAATAATTTTAACATTTAACAATTAATTAAACCCATAATCTCTATTAATCAAATCATCAAACACTTAGCATGCAAAGCATATAATTGAATCTTAATATCTCAATATTATCATAACAATAATAAGCACGATTACAGAATCAAATATCTTCAAACACCATGTTCTCTAGGAGGTCCAATCTGTAATGCAACTCAACCTAATTAAATTATCAAAACAATTACACCTATCATTTATAAAGGAAATAAAAATGGCACAACAAAGACACAGTGAAACCACGATATGACCTAAACTGACTTCCTTATTAAATAATTTACACGCTTAAGTTTCTAAATCGATTATCATCCAAGTCTAACAAATTTTTCCACCACACAAAACTGAAAATTTCCCTAACAATAAAACTACCCAAATCATCACCTTGGCCATATCAATCGAAGCACAAAGTTAACCATAAGCCAACACAAACAAGAAACAAATACATAAAATTATATTTCCCAACGCAAACAACTAACAAATATGCACACCCATACATATACGAAAGCAAGTATCAAAGAGTGAAAGATAAAAAAGACCGGACTCGAGCCTCAAATCGAACAAATTTGAACCGACAGATGGTGGTGCCATATTATCTAGAGAGACACGGTCGGGTGAGGGAATAGAGGATGGAGAAAGATGAGTCAGAAAGATTAAGAAATTGAGAGAATGAGAGAGATATTCATAGATAAGTAATTGAGAGAATGAGATAGATATTGAGAGATTATAAGAGAGATAGAGTAAAACAAAAAGAAAGGAGGAAAAATAAAAGAATCTGGCACGTATCCCCCACTCTCACTGCCACATACCCATTCCCGCCTGCCCAACCTGAATTTTGACGCCCGCTTTTAATTTTAACGATACAATTCGCGGATAAAAACAAATTAAAATAATTCCCAAGTAATTTTAAAATCCCATAAATAAAAAACTAGTAAAATGAAATTTTCTGAACTTTTTAAAGAAATTTTGAATTTAACATCGAATTAACAAATATTTATGATCAGAATTAAATTTGAGACTGAATATTTGACGAAATATTTTTTTCTAATAATATTCAGATTTATGAAAATTAAACTTTATTATTCCTACTGAATACAAACATAAATTAATACAATGACACCTCCAACCGAAGCAACAATTAATAACACGAATAATTCAACACATAATTAATATTTTACACTGAACACATAAATTGCCTAATCATCTTTTATTTAATAATACGAAAAAAACAAAGTCTTTATACATATATTCAAATTAGTCACATGCGCAAGGTCTTTCGAATAAGGTAAATATCTCATGAATCTTTTATAAAGCGGTTGATAAAGCGCAAGAGAAAGGAAATTATGTCAGAGGTCGTAAAAGATAATTCAATTCAGAGGAAAAAGTCTAGATTAAAATGTTGGAAGATTGAAACAATTACGTCAAAGACGACAATGAAGGAGAGGAAGGTAAAGTTGTTAGTGGAAAAATCTTTGGATTATCTTTGGAATGAATCCAAAGATTTTTTTTATATGCACCCGATATAAAACTCCCAATTATATTAATTGAGACTGTTGGTTTTAGAATTTTGATTTTTTGGGTTACGCGCTACTTAGATTGTTTGGGCTCTATTATGAATTACAAAAGTCCGGTTGGGACCATCTTATAGCCCACACAAAGCTTATGAATTTTATTTTTCGGAGATGTTCCAATAAGGAGAATTCAATAAAAGCATCATAGAAACTGGAGAGACCTGACAATACCGAATTTTATTAGAGAATCATAGTCGGTTTAAAAGTCTGACTTGTAAATTTATGAATAATATATTTGTAAAATTAAAATAGGGATCAGATTTTTTTATTAGTTTAAGAAATATTAGAGACACATACGATGTAGAGAGTATATAGTTATGATTTTTTACAGAGATAATAAAGAAAGATTTTAGTCTTGTGATAACACTGAAGATTACATGTTCTTATTAGATTAATTATATTTCTTTATTTTCTTAGTTTTATAACTTGTATAATTATTATTCAGTAGTCATTTATAGGGCAGAGAAGGGTAGCCATGTTTACAATATAATTTTAGCACAATTTTTATGTGATTTGATTAATTTTGCCTATTACAGTTATTTATATTTTCATTATTAATTTAAGTAATCGGGCGATATAATGTATTAATTAGATGAAAATAGGAGTAATAAATAGGATATTTTACTCATTAGAGACACAAATATGGTTAGCATAATTTGAAGTGAGAGTGGGATAAATAATGGAATTTTTAAAGGATTAATACTCGAGAGATATTAACAATTGCTTTAATTGGGCGATTAATTGAATTAACAAAAGTTATTGACATGAAAGCGTGTTTCCACATTGTTAGTACTTGAGACAAATTTACATAATCTTAGTTATATGCCCACTTTAGTTGCTTTAGCTTATGATCTAAGTATTTCATAACCATAATAGACATAATTGCCCTAGGTTTTTATATTCATTGTTTAACGTAATTAGTTTAGTGCTAATTTAGTTGTAATACTTACCTAGAAAAATATGTATCACACAATCATTTTGCTGTTGAACCAATGTAAAAGTAATTGAGTCGACTAAACCTATCTCCTCGTGTATATGACCCACTTGCCACTTTGTACTTTTCATATAATCAAAATGGACTAAGTTCTATAATTTGTTTTTGGAATATTTAGTTCATTTGGTTTATGGGCCTCTTCACAATGAATCAAAAAGAAATTGTGCTTATTTGATTATTGGGCTTTTGTTTAACTTTCACTCCATTCTATCTATAAGATAGGTTCGAAAAATTACAATTACGGCCCAATTCGAGTACGTTCTCGACTATTCTGTACCCTTCAAAATGCTGAATATATGTATATATTTCTCACATTCTTTAATCACTTATTCTTTGAAGTAATCTCACCAGTTCGTCAATTCCCCGCTTTCTTTTTAAGTTTCTTCACATATCATTATTTTTAATATCGGGTTCTAACCCATCTGCTAAATTTTCCTCAATCTATATCAACCACATCTACGGTGTACATAATACTTACCATCATGACTTTTTCGATTCAAATTGGTAAGTGATGGCTCAACCTAATTCTTTGAACATTTATATCTTGTAGATGCAGACACTCATAATTAATTTATTCTTGATCATCGGACCGTATTTAGCTAAATAGATATGTCAAATTCTTGAATATTTTTTAAACGCTAAGATTTTACCTTTAATTTATATACATTTCTGTCATTTGTTGAAATTATAGTGTGTAATATTAATATATATTATTTTGCTTGAGTTCCTGGACTCATTTGAATTTTGAATGTGATTGCAAATTTATTTATTGTTTAGTATTGGTTCTCAATGGAGGTAATTTCTAATCAAATCCAGTCCTTATATTTTTGTTTCAATTTTGTTTATAGAGAAGTGAATACACCATGATAATAATACTTTACATTTGTAAATTAGCACTAATTTTTAACTCCATTTGGTTGGATTTTGTCGGTAAAATGCACATGTCAAATCTTTGTAATCTTTTCTTTCATCTATAATTTATTGTTCGTTGTAAAAGGGCACTTAATATATTTCTTGATTTCCATTCGTAGATACATGACGTTTGCCAAAAAAACAATGAAGAAAATGCTCCTCAAAGAATTAAGGTCGAACACTCCTTGGTAAGTAATAATCTTCTTTTAGCATCCTATAGTTTGTGTTTTTTTAGTGTTTTAATGGCCTAAGTAAACAGTTTTAGGGAATTGAAAAGATTTTTTGGATCCATTGATTTATTTTCATTGGGTATTTACCTTTTTTTTGTCCCATTTAAAAACAACAGTAATTGAAATGTAAGATTAATCTTTTTGACCAGCCTGACCACAGTTCTTCCCATCCCAGACCAAGTTTTCTTTCTGCATTCTCGGATCACATTTTCCGTGATGTTTACGAGAGGGTCTGGTCCAGAATTACGAAGCTCTTCATTTATCTCTCTACATCTGATGCACTTGCATGAGGAGTTACAATGCAGTTTAATTTGGTCTGTCATCCCATTGCGGCCACCATTCTTTGAGGAAGGAAGGGCTTCTTGTATGGTTCACGGAGGGATGGGACGAATCTGCAACCTCTCATCCATTGGGAGGTTATGGATGTAACCTCTTTTCGTTGTTGCTTCACAAACGTGAAGCGAGTCCTGAATTCGGGTTCAATGTCGTAAATTTCTTTCTGATGGTTTTCCAGCACCCCTGACTCAGCAAATACAACTAACATCTATCTTAATTGTTTAAAAATCTAAATCTGATATATTTTTAATTGTATAATTGAATTTATATTAGTTTTTGTAATAATTAATAAAACTACTTATATAAATATGTACATAATAGAACATTAGAAAAGAATATGCATTGTACAAAATATTTATATCTCAAAAACCTATTAACTTATGAGTGGTGTTTAATGCCTAAATTTTTACAAGGTTATGATTGTGATAAGATAAAATTTTCACAAGACACTTAATATTAAAATATAAATATTATAATAGGCAAGTTAATTTGACTTTTCTGACTAAACTAAAACCGGTGGTTATAATCGTTAATTGGTTTGTTATTCAAATTTTAACAAAACTTCAAATCCCCCCAAACATTTCATGAAATTTTAAACAGCTGAAACTAAACCAACTTAATTCTGTTGGTTATAGTCATCAATTTAATGATTTTGTAGGCGGGTTATTCATTTTTCAAGAAAATTCAAATATCAAAAACAAATGATTTATGAAAATTTAATTTTTTCTGCCTAAACTAAAACAAAATAAAATTGGTTCCATTAAATGGTTGTCTTGTACGACCGCTTATTCAAATTTTCAAGATAATTTTAAATTCCCCTCGTAAAAATTAGATGAACAATAGAAGAAATTCTCAATCATACAATGTTCCATACACAAAGGTTAAAAAAACTGGTAGTCCTAAAAATATTCAACAGTGAATTTATTTAGCATAACAGTTTCCTCACAGGAATATAAAATTCTAGAAAAAGTCCACGTCCCAAAAATGTGATTAGTTCATGATTAACCATAAATTTATTCAAAAGATCTTTACACCACCCAACCATACCGATGCCAAGATATATCGATTTAGTCATAAAAAAATTAAAAAAAATTAGAAGTTCATATTACAAAACAGAAACACGAGGTAAATTCCTGATTTACAGATATATTTTTGTAATATTTTTTCGACAATCCAATTGTATGGAAATAAGATTTATTGATTTTAATAATAAGAACAATTACAAAAAAAAATTGAATTCATCTTGCATGACGGGAATAGAAAACTCTAGGACAAGTCTGATGCCGAAACACGAGATTTGTTCCTAATTAACTAGATAATTTTTTAACAATTTTTTCAACAATTCGACCATACGGATGTTAAGTTATATCGATTTTAGTCAAAAGAAAAAATAACAAAAAAAATTCAAATTCATCTTGCATGGCACTAATAGAAAAATCTAGAAAAAGTCCCACTCCCTATATGAGATTTGTTCCCGATAAACAAAAGAATTTTTTAATGATTTTTTCGACGATCCAGGATGTTAAAATATATCCATTCTAGTCAGATGAAAAAATTATAAAAAAAATCAAATTCATCTTGCATGACAATAATAGAAAATTATAGAAAAAGTACAACTCCGTAACATAAGAATTCCCAGTTAACGAGACTATTTTTAAACATTTTTTCGATGATCCGACTGTACATGTTAACATGTATCGACTTTAATCATCATAAAAATTTATAAAAATGTTTCAAATTCATCTTGACGGGGAATAGAAAAAGTTAGGAAAAGTCTTACTCTCGGGATTTGTTTCCGATTAACTAGGAATTTTTTAAACAATTTTTTCGACAATCTAATCCAATGTATATTAAGATATATGGATTTTAGCCATAAGAAAAAATTACCAAAAAAATCAAATTCATCTTGCATGAAAAGAATAGAAAAATCAAGAAAACGCCTAACTCCCAAAACAACAGATTTTTCAAAGATATAATTATTTTAATCATAAGAAAAAAATTATAAAAAAATTTCAAAATTCATCTTGAATAATAGGATTAGAAAAATTTAGGAAAGAAACATGAGATTTTTTTGCAGCTGATTTACTGGAGAGGATCTCGACTAAAACATTGGAAGATATGCTTTATTAGTTGGACAGCTAGAAGACTTGTAGAAGATAATATCTGATTGATATATTTAGGAGACAGAATTATATTTCATATCAATTAGAAGATATCTTGTAACTGTGTAGTATATAAACCACAGCTTAGGGTTTACACTAGATGTTATCATTCACAACAGAAGATTATTCATTGTAACCCTAGCAGCTCTTAGTGATATTGTAATATCCGGGATATTTTGGGGAAGAAACAGTTTAGTCCCCCAGGTTTCCAGAGTTAGCAATTATGGATTCCTTTTTATAAATTATTTAAAAATCATATTTCCTATTATTTTAATTATAAAAATTCGATTTTAATTTCTGAAAATTCCAAAAATTATTATTTTAATTCCAAAAATTATATTTAATTCAAAAATAAATCTGAATTAATTAGTTAATTAATTTCAGTTAATTTTTAATTGATTAATTAGTCAATTAATTCGAAAATTAATTGACTAATTGATTTAATTAATTATTAATTGATTTAATTAATTATTTAATTAGATTTAATTATTTAAAAATGATTTAAAAATTCCGAAAAATAGTTGGAGCTTTAAAATATTATTTTAAATCGTTTTCAAGACTCGATAATTATTATGAAATTGTTTTAAAGCCAGAATTGGCCAATCGAACCTTGTTTACTACTTCGAAATTGATTCAACGATCTGTTTTAATTTCGGAAAATGTTTTAAAAAACCATTTTTAAATATCTGAAAGCCTATTTATGACCCGAGACTTCTTTATAAATGATATACCATTGATTATGTGACGTGTTATGTGTTATATGTGACTTGTTGGTTAACTGTCGGTCTCTATATTCGATGTTTACTTATTATTGCGTAACTTTCAATCCGTCAATCGGATTTGGATGAAACGAAGGGTAGATAGAAGTAGGTGTTGAATCGAATCGTATGAGTTGAATATTGTAGATGCTTATGATATGTGAGCAGAAGAGGTAAGGCGTAGGAAAGGGAAAACAGATAGTCAAAGGAGTAAGACTTTGGTGATTGAGAGCAAGTGCAGTGTAGTAAGCTAGTACCAGGCAAGTGTTCTGACCTTCTCGAGATATTATAGTGATTGATAGTCCTATTTATATTGCAAGTGCTTGAAGCACTGAACCCTAAACCCTGATTCCATTTATTGATCTTGAGTTATAAACCTGATTCTTTCTAAACCATTGATTGTTGTATCCCCAAATACGAACCTCAAATATACGATATACACCACAAATACATACAAACTAATTATCAAACACTAAACCAGATTGCTTACACACTCAAACCATTGTATCTTATGCTTTGAAAGACAAAATCCTTGAAACCCTGAAATATTGATCTTTTTGTTATCCAATTCTTTCACTACCTAGCAGCCAAGCTTTGGAAATGCCATATTGATCTTTATGTAGATTGAAACCATTTTCATTATTGAACGTCCAATGTTCTTAATGATTTTGTTTATTGTTTATTACTGCTTATTCTGTTATTATGGTAGAATTGGATTGTTTTTATAAAATTGTGGACCAGATTCATGGTCAAACCATATAATGGTCAAGTTAGGCCAATATGTGCCTTGGATCCAGTAGTTAGAGCAGTGATGTGTGCTTTGCTCGGGGTTAGTGCATGACTGATTAGCACCTAACCTTGGTTTTTAAAATGAAAATATAATATCCAATTTCAAATCATAATCCATTGTTCACTTGATATCATAACCATATTTACCTGAAGATCATCATTCTCAGTTTTGTCATTGTGACTTGCTGATCTAGTTAGCTCATTTGTGCAATGTTGTTTATGTTCTTTTCCAGTTAAGAAGGAACCGGTTGGTACCGAGGGTCCCCAGTCCAGCGCGAGAGCTAGGGGTTCAGGTTGATCGAGTTGAGCTAGTAGGTTTTTTTTGGAATAATTTAAGTTTGTAAAAGTTTGAAATAATGTTTAATACTCAATTCTGAGTTTGGATAGTTGGGATTTGAACGGTTTGTAATATAAGTAAGTGTGGTCGGCTTGTGTGCATACTTTAACCTGTTGAAGTCCATGGTAATCGGTAAGTAGGGTCACTGCATATCATTATTATTATCTATATCATTATTATAAGCAGGTTATTAATAAGGTGTGTGTGTGGACCCCAAACTTCTGACCCGGGTTGGAGGGCGCCACGGGTTTGGTATCAGAACTACAGGTTATAAGTCACTGACACAAGCCTAGGATTGACGGGAATAGGTAGAGGGTTAGGATTAGAAGTAAGGAATAGAAAGATAAAATGTTGAGAGGTTGAGTGCTTCGGTATAACAGGTATTAGTGTGATTCGCGTCGTGGTTCGAGATTCTTATATTATGATATGATTTCAGATAGCAGCGATGGCCGACTCTTTTATCCCCATATCAGCTGATCACTCGGAGCCTTCAGTTGGATTACCGTCTTCGAATCCACATCCTGTTGTTCCACCAGTGTTGGCTATACTACCTCCACCTGTGTTGCAGCCCGTACCATTGCAGGCTATTCTACCTCCAGGCATGAGGCCACCTATCAGAGGACCCCCACCTGCTGATTCAGGGTTTACTAGTCACTCAGTTCCAGGAGTACATTTCCAGTTCTCTTCCTATCCTGTCCCATATCATCAGTTTGAGGCTTGCCTTATGGAGCAGCGATTCTTATATGGTCAGATTCAGGCGTTACTACATATTATGCGTACCAGAGAGGTTGGGACTGGTGAGAGGCGACTCAGAGAGAGGCTCCAGGCATTTCGTAGAGCAGCTGCAGTGAGGATTGTTGAGGTTACACATGAGCACATCACCCCTGATTTCCTAGTGGAGTGGGCTAAGTGGGTTCTAGAGGAGCTTGAGGAGATTGGAGGTCCAGACTTGCCATGAGTTAGAGATCTAGAGATGCTGAGCAGTATTGTGATGGTTATGTATTATGTATAGGAGTGTGTAGTGTGTATCAGTAGACTTTTGAGTTGTATTTATATACTAGCTATGCTGACTAGTGAGTAGGTTGTTGTACCCTTTTGCTTTTACTTCCGAAGCGCCTTACGCTTGTACTACTCAAAACTTTTGATCTATATATATCAGTACCTTTTCCTTTCCAGTATTGTCATTCATTTTACTACACCTATTTTATTTTACCTTATTTATTGCACCAGTTATACCCCTGTGATACCATGTACCCTATTTTTCATAACTGTTTATATTCTGTAAAGAAGCATGCAATTTACTTAGTTACAACTATTTTCAAAAAGAGATATTTCTGTTTTACAAAACTTTTCTTTTATGCAAAGAATTTGATTTAAAAACCTAAAAAAGTTGTTTGATTCTTTACAGAAAATGCCTCCCAGAAGAAATACCCGCACCAACACCCAGAATGAAGAAACCAACAACAAAAATAATAACAACCAAGATGATACAAACCACAATGCAAAACCAGGACCTATAGACCCAGCAATAGACCAGATTCTTCAAATCTTGGCCCAACAAACAGTTCACCTGGCACAACAACAACAAAGACATACCAATCCCCAGTTAACTTTTAAAACTTTTCAGGCAGTAAACCCATCAGAATTCAAGGGTTCCTTAGAACCGATTAAAGAAAATGTTTGGTTAAAGGAGATAGAGAAGGCATTTGCCTTAGTAAAAGTAAAGGACGAACAGAAGGTTGAGTTTGCAAGTTACTATTTGAAGAATGAGGCCACCTATTGGTGGGAGATGGTGAAGACTTTGGAACGAACTAATTTTATTACTTGGGAGAGGTTTAAGGAGTTGTTTTTAAAAAAGTATTTTCCTCAGTTTGTCCAAGACCAGATGGGGCTGAAGTTTTTAGAACAAAAGCAAGGAAACATGTCGGTGACAGATTATGAGAGGAAGTTTGAGGAATTGTCAAGGTATGTGCCGTCGTATGTGGATACTGACAGGAAGAAGGCTAAACGATTCCAGCAAGGTTTGAAACCATAGATCAGAGGAAAGGTAGCCATTTTTGAATTGGATACCTATGCAGGAGTTGTATAGAAGGCTATGATCGCAGAGACAGAGAGTAAGATGTCACAGAAAGAGAAAGAAATTAAGAAAAGGAAATTTGAAGGGAATGAAGGTTAGTCACAACCAGGGAAGTTGAAGGGCAAGTTTCAGCCAGGGAGGAATTTTAATTTTAAGAGACAAAGTGCAGGAGACGGAAGCCAGGGAAACCGTCCAGTTAATGCGAATCAGCCAAATCAGTTGAGATTAATTTTTCCAGATTGTCAAGTATGTGGGAAGAAGCATGGGGGAGTTTATAATAAGTTGAATGTAGTTTGTTTCAAGTGCAATCAGAAAGGGAACTATTCAAGGGAGTGCCGAAATCAGCCGGCAAGAGAGCCAGCAAATAAGGATCAGCCTATCCGGAATCCAGCAGTGAAGGTTCTAGCCATTGGATTTACGTGCTTTAAATATGGAAAACCAGGACATATAGCCAAGGATTGCAAGACACCAACCCCAGTCAGTAATGTATTAAGGATTATGGGGTCTACTCCAGCAGTGAATGAGACTACAAGGGCTAGAGTTTTTGACATATTTGTGAAGGATCCTATCCAGGATACGGATGTCGTGGCAGGTATGCTTAATATGAATTCTTTATGTGCCAAAGTATTAATAGATTCGGGAGCAACTCGATCGTTTGTTTCACAAGATTTTGTTAGTAAGTTAAATTATCAAGTTGAGTATTTAAATGAAATAATGACTGTGGAATTGGCAAATCAAGAACGAGTATCTGTTAATCAAGTTTATGAGAATTGTGAGATTGAGATTTCTGGTAATAAGTTTTGTGTAGATTTGATACCATTTAAGTTAGGAGAATTTGACGTTATCTTAGGAATGGATTGGTTATCTAAGCAAGATGCCCAGATAGATTGTCGAAATAAGAAGGTAATGGTGAAAACGCCAGATGAAAGAATAGTAACGTTCAAGGGCCAGAAACAAGTAAATAAGTTCTTATCAATGATTCAAGCCAAGAAGTTACTACGACAAGGATGTAGCATTTCGTGGCATATGTGATTGATAGGAGTCAGGAGCCAGCGAAACTTGAAGATATTCCAGTAGTGAATGAATTTCCAGACGTGTTTCCCGACGAGTTACCAGGACTTCCTCCAGATAGAGAAATTGAGTTTGCAATCGACTTAGCACCTGGAACAGAACCGGTATCCAAGGCCCCGTATAGAATGGAGCCCGTTGAGATGAAAGAGCTAGCGAAGCAATTGCAAGAGCTGTTAGAGAAAGGAGTAATCAGACCCAGTATATCCCCGTGGGGTGCACCGGTATTATTTGTCAAGAAGAAAGATGGAAGCGTGAGATTGTGCATCGACTATAGGGAGCTCAACAAGCTTACAAACAAGAACAAGTATCCGTTACCCAGAATTGCCGATCTATTTGACCAATTGAAGAGAGCCAAGTACTTCTCCAAGATTGATTTAAGATCGGGATATCATCAACTGAATATTAAGTCAGAAGATATACCGAAGACATCTTTCAGAACAAGGTATGGACATTATGAATTTTTAGTGATGTCTTTTGGATTGACCAATGCCCATAAGCGTAGTTCCTGGACCAAGTGGACTACTATATGTACCATTACATCAAAAAATGACGCATGGAAAACCTTTTCTAGATCGCACAAGGTTAGTATAATATCTGACTGTAGCTTATCCAGTTTTGACACGTCTACTACTTTGTTGCACAAAGCATTAAAAAGAAACATAATCTAATAATTGTGACCCTAACATGCTTCGGAAGAATGGAGCGTATTGCAACCGAGAGTAATTATTGGAGAAGAATGTGGCAATCATGTGATTTCAGCCCGTAAATATTCAAATCAGGCATGGAAACACAATTTTTTATGTTCGATGCATGTCCGTATGGAAGTTTCATCGACATTAATGATGACAAGAAAGTCCTTTTTTCTGCCTTTGACAAAGTAAAGGGAGAAAGAGGCAAATAGGTTTTCTTTACTCCTACTTGGGGAGCCAAATCAGATCTAACGCCCATTTCCATCATATCACGACGGGCTGCCGCACTATCCTTTGTCTTATGGCGCATATTTAGTAATGTGCCAATCAGACTATCACATACATTCTTCTCGACATGCATGACATCAATACAGTGCCTAACATGGTGAAATTTCCAGTATTCTAACTCGAAAAATACTGACTTTTTCTTCCATGGACTTTCAACCTTCTTTGCCTTCTTCATTTTCTTCCCAAATTCAAATTTGATTTGTTCTTGCTCTGCTAACACTTCTTCTCCGGATAGGGTTCGACGCGGCTGCCCAAACTCTTGTTGTCCATTAAAAGCAGCCTTCTGCCTTCTATAAGGATGATGTATAGGCAAATATCGACGATGCCCTTGGTAGCACATTTTCCTACTATGAGTCAAAAATTTAGCTACGGTGTCATCTCCACAAACTGGACAACACTTATAACCCTTATTAACTCAGCCAGATAAATTTCCGTAAGCAGGGAAGTCATTTATCGTCCACATTAAAACTGCTTTTAAAGTGAAAAATGATTTGTTATACGCGTCATACATATTTGGTTCCCCTTCCTTCCAAAGCTTTTTTAAATCATCAATCATCGGTTGTAAGTAGATATCGATGTTATTACCAGGCTCATGCGGGCCAGGGACCAATATCGACAACATCATAAATTTTCTTTTCATACATAACCAGGGAGGAAGATTATAAGTCACCAATATGACTGGCCAACAACTATATCTATTAGATAGGCCATTATTGTGCGGGTTTACACCATCCGCCGATAAAGCCAAGGGAAGGTTTCTCGGTTCACTGCCAAAGGATGGCCACCTATAATCTATATTTTTCCAAGATGGAGAGTCGGTTGGATGTCGCATTTTACCATCTTGTGTCCGCTGTTGCGCATGCCAACACATTAGTTTAGCGGTGGAAGGAGATTTAAACATACGTTTAAATCTAGGAATTATTGAAAAATACCACATGACTTTGGCTGGAAGATTAATCCTCTCTTCACCTTTCTTTGTCAACTTCCACCGAGAAAGTCGACACTTAGGACACTTGGTTGCATCAGCATGTACACCCCTGTACAGTACACAGTCATTCGGACATGAATGGAACTTTATATACTCTAGACCTAAATTGGAAAGGGTTTTTTTTGCTTCATATGCATTACTAGGTAACACATTATCTTTGGGAAGTAGAGACCCAACAGAAGAAAGGAGGTCAGTGAAGGCACTATCGGTAATACCAAACCTAGATTTCCAGTTATGCAACTTCAACATCGACTCTAACTTAGTACAGTCACTACCCTCATATAGAGGTTGCTCAGCATCGGCTACGAACCTCCTAAACTAATATGAATCATTATCATATTGACTCGAGTTATATGTCGCTTCACAAACATCAACAGTTTCTGAAGCAGCGACATGCTCCTGATCTTGCTCTGACGCTTCATCAGAGGCTTGCTCAGGAGGTGGGTCTGGAGCTTGCTCTTCAGGTGGACAACTAGCACTTGAAGATTTAGGACCCGTAGAAGCAGTCTCCCCGTACCAAACCCAATGCACATAACCTAGACAAAAGCCATTATCATAGATATGGCCCCTGATTGTTTTTATAGAGAATTTTTTAAAATTGGTGCATCGTCCACAAGGGCAAGGAATTTTGTTACGATCTTCAGAATTTTCTTCAGCATATATCAAGAAGTTTTCCACCCCCATTTCAAATGCTAAAGAATCCCTATCTTGCAAAATCCATGTCTTATCCATCAAATTTCCCTACCTGATAGCCACTATAAATATTAAAAATCCAACACATACCTATTTATAATTATTTAATAAAAGGCATATCAAATTTGTGTTGGTTACTGTAGGGATTAATTATATAAACTTAGAAAGGAGTAAATACCTTGATATCCTAATAATTTATAGTACTAATTCATTACTCTAAGATCCTATACATATACCCAATTAATTACAAAACTAGACTAAATTTATAAACTAGACTAAATTAAACCAAGATAATTAAAACAAATTAAACCAAGATATTTGAAAATATCACATAATTAAAAACCAATAATTCCAACATTCACAGCCTAGACAATTGTTAAATTTCCTTCACATAAATAAAACTCAGTGAGAACTTGAGTATTGAAACAAATTCAGCCCATAAATAAATAAATTAAAATTATCTGTTACTTGTATCTGTGAGAAGGATAATTATACAAAACAATTACTATAATACAACACAAGTAACAGATAGTTCATATCAGGAATGCAGAGACTTGTTCATATCAGAGAAATGACTATCATACAAAACAAGAAATGCAGAGACTTGTTCATATCTGAGACCTGTTCAAATGCAGCCCCAAAACCCCCCCAAACCACACTAATATGTATGAACAACCCCCAGAAAACACATAATTAAAAACAGAACAGAAACATTTACATTTACATCAATGTACCTAAAACATTGATTTACATCAGTGTACCTAAAATATTTAACATGACATAAAATTCCCAAAAATAGGACATAAAACCCCCAAAAAGAAACAAACATAAAACCCCCAAAAACATAAAACATTTACATGCACAAAGAAGAAAAACAGTAAAGAAGAAAAGAAGATAAACATAAAACATTTACATGCACAAAGAAGATATTAAACATAAAAATGAGGGAGATAAACAGTAAAGAAGTAAAGAAGAATATACCTCCGGATGCTTTCAATGTTCCGAAACCCCAATGTTCTAAACCCTCAGTGCTCCAACCTCCAAATGCTGTCTACCTCCAGATACTAGCTCCAACCTCCAGATACTAGCTCAATTTCAAGTTTAATTTGCTCTAATTTGAAGCTCCAAATCTTGAATTAAATTGGGGCTAAAATTAGGGTTTCAGAGAAAAGAGAGAAGAGACGGTTAACAGAGACTAAGGTAAGAAGAGAGAAGAAAGGTAAGAAGACTAAGAGAGAAGGAGGGGACAGATGAGAGAGACGAGAGAGGCGAGGGTCGGGGAGAGATGAGAGGCTCGCAGGAGGTTTTTTGGAAAGGGGGGAAAATATGTTAAAGTGAATTTTTTGTTAAAATTAAAGGGGGGAAAGTGTACTGAAAAGCGGGGGGGGGGAGTTAAGTAATTTTTATTTTTTTTAAAAGGCCATAGACAACGGTTAACAAAATGAACTGATGTCAAAGTTAAAAACAAATTTGTGGCCTTTTTAATTTCTGAAGATAGACAACGGCTACTAAGTGAAACCGATGTCAATATGCGTATTCAACATCGCTTTTTACAAAACCGATGTTAAACTGCATTTTAACATCGGGTGCATTACATGCCGATGTCTAAGGACCGATGTCGTATCTACTATTTCTAGTAGTGGGTAACTAGTGATATACTCACCCTACTTTATGATCTGGGAATGAATCCAAAGATTTTTTTATATGCACTCGATATAAAACTCCTAATTATATTAATTGAGATTGTTGGTTTAAGAATTTTGATTTTTTGGGTTACGCGCCACTTAGATTGTTTGGGCTCTATTATAAATTACAGAAGTCCGGTTGGGACGATCTTATAGCCCACACAAAACTTATGAATTTTATTTTTCAGAGATGATCCAATAAGGAGAATTCAATATAAGCATCATAGAAACTGAAGAGACCTGACAATAACGAATTTTATTAGAGAATTATAGTCGGTTTAGAAATCTGACTTGAAAATTTAAGAATAATAATATATTTGTAAAATTAAAATAGGGATCAGATTTTTTTATTAGTTTTTGACATATTAGAGACACATACGATGTAGGGAGTATATAATTATGATTTTTTAGAGAGAGAATAAAGAAAGATTTTAGTCTTGTGATAAAACTAAAGATTAAATGTTCTTATTATATTAATTATATTTCTTTATTTTCTTAGTTTTATAACTTGTATAATTATTATTCAGTAGTCATTTATAGAGCAGAGAAGGGTAGTCATGTTTATAATATAATTTTAGCACAATTTTTTATGTGATTTGATTGATTATGCCTGTTATAGTTATTTATATTTTCATTATTAATTTATGTAATCGGGCGATATAATGTATTAATTAGATAAAAATAGGAGTTATAAATAGGATATTTTACTCATTAGAGACACAAATATGATTACCATAATTTGAAGTGAAAGTGGGATAAATAATGGAATTTTTAGAGGATTAATACTCAGGAGATATTAACAATTGCTTTAATTGGGTGATTAGCTGAATTAACAAAAGTTATTGACATGAAAGTGTGCTTCCAGATTGTTAGTACTTGAGAAAAATTAACATAATCTTAGTTATATGCCCACTTTAGTTTCTTTAACTTAGGATCTATGTAATTCATAACCATAATAGACCTAATTGCCGTAGGTATTTATATTCATTGTTTAACGTAATTAGTTTATTGTTGATTTAGTTGTAATACTTACCTAGCAAAATATGCATCACACAATCATTTTGTTGTTGAACCAATGAAAAAGTAATTGAGTCAAAATCGACTAAACATATCTCCTTGTGTATATGACCCACTTGCCACTTTGTACTTTTCAAATAATCAAAATGGACTAAGTTCTATAATTTGTTTTTGGAATATTTAGTTCATTTGGTTTATGAGCCTCTTCACAATGAATCCAAAAGAAATTATGCTTATTTGATTGTTGGGATTTTGTTTAACTTTCACTACGTTTTATCTATAAGATAGGTTCGTAAAATTACAATTACGGCCCAATCTACAGCGAGGACAGTTCATTGATATTTTATTCCTCGGTCGGCCCAATTCCAGTATGTTCTCGAGTATTCTATACCCTTCAAAATGCTGATTATATGTATATGTTTCTCACATTCTTTAATCACTTATTCTTTGCACTCATCTCGCTAGTTCGTTAGTTCCCCATTTTCTTTTTGAGTTTCTTCACATATCACTAATTTTAATATCGGGTTTTAATCCATCTCCTAATTTTTCCTCAATCTATATCAACCACATCTACGGTGTCCATTATACTTACCATCATGACTTTTTCGATTCAAATTGGTAAGTGATGGCTCAACCTAATTCTTTGAACATTTATATCTTCTAGATGCCGAGACTCATAATTACTTTATTCTTGATCATCGGACCGTATTTAGCTAAATAGAGATGTCAAATCTTGAATATTTTTTTACGCTAAGATTTTACCTTTAATTTATATACATTTCTGTCATTTGTTGAAATTATAGTGCTTAATATTAATATATATTATTTGGCTTGAGTTCTTGGACTCATTTGAATTTTGAATGTGATTCGAAATTTATTTAATGTTTAGTATTGGTTCTCAATGGATGTAATTTCTAATCAAATCCAGTCCTCATATTCGTGTTTCGATTTTGTTTATAGAGAAATGAATACACCATGATAATAATACTTTACATTTGTAAATTAGCACTAATTTTTAACTCCATTTGATTTGCATTTTGTCGGTAAAATGCACATGTCAAATCTTTGTAATCTTTTCTTTTATCTATAATTTATTGTTCGTTGTAAAAGGACACTTAATATATTGCTTGATTTCCATTCGTAGATACATGATGATTGCCAAAAAACAATGAAGAAAATGCTCCCCAAAGAATTAAGGTGGAACACTCCTTGGTAAGTAATAATCTTCTTTTAGCATCCTATAGTTTGTGTTTTTTTAGTGTTTTAATGGCCTAAGTAAAAGTTTTAGGGAATTAAAAAAGATGTTTTGGATCCATTGATTTATTTTTCATTGGGTATTAACCTTTTTTTGTCCCATTTAAAAACGACAGTAAATGAAATGTAAGATTAATCTTTTTTGACCAGCCTGACCACAGTTCTTCCCATCCCAGACCAAGTTTTTCTTTCTGCATTCTCAGATCATATTTTCCCTGATCTTTACGGGAGGGTCTGTTCCAGAATTACGAAGCTCTTCATTTTTTCTCTCTACGTCTGATTCACTTGCATAACGAGTTACAATGCAGTTTAATTTGGTCCTGTCATCCATTGGGAGGTTATGGATGTAACATCTTTTTCTTGTTGCTGCATAAATGTGAAGCGAGTCCCCGAATTCCGGTTCAATGTCGTAAAGTTCTTTTCTGATGGTTTCCCGCACCCCTTACTCAGCAAGTACAACTAAACATCTATCTTAATTGTTTAAAAATCAAAAGCTTGATATATTTTTAATTGTATAATTGAATTTATATTAGTTTTTGTAATAATTAATAAAACTACTTATATATATATATGTACATAATAAAACATTAGAAAAAAATATGTATGGTACAAAAACGTATTAACTTATGAGTGGTGTTTAATGTCTAAATTTTTAAAAGGTTATGACTTTGATAAGATAAAATTTTCAGAAGACACTTAATATTAAAATATAAATATTATAGGCAAGTTAATTTTAATTTTCTGACTAAACTAAAACCGGTTGGTTATAATCGTTAATTAATTTGTTATTCAAATTTTAACAAAAATTCGAATCCCCCCAAACATTTCATGAAAATTTTAAATTTCAGCTGAAACTAAAACCCACTTAATTCTGTTGGTTATAGTCATCAATTGGATGATTTTTTACGCGGATTATACAATTTTCCACGAAAATTCAAATATCCACAACAAATGATTTTATGAAAATTTAATTTTTTCTACCAAAACTAAAATAAAATAAAATTGGTTCCATTAAATGGTGGGTATTGTACGACCGCTATTCAAATTTTCAAGATAATTTAAATTCCCCTCCTAAAAATTACACGAACAGTACAAGAAATTCCCAATCATACAAAGTTCCATACACAATGGTTAAAAAAAACCGGTCGTCCTAAAAAATATTCAACAGTGAATTGATTTCGCATAACAGTTTCCTCACAGGAATAGAAAATTCTTGAAAAAGTCCACGTCCCAAAAATGAGATTCGTTAATGATTAACCATAAATTTATTCAAAAGATCTTTAACACCATCCAACCATACCGATGCCAAGATATATCGATTTTAGTCATAAAAAAATTAAAAAATATTACAAGTTCATAATACAAAATAGAAACACCAGGTAAATTCCTGATTTACAGATAATTTTTGTAAATATTTTTTTCGACAATCTAATTGTATGGAAATAAGATGTATTGATTTTAATAATAAGAAAAAATTACAAAAAAAATTAAATTCATCTTGCATGACGGGAATAGAAAACTCTAGGACAAGTCTGATGCCAAAACACGAGATTTGTTCCTAATTAACTAGATAATTTTTTAAACAATTTTTTCGACGATTCAACCATACGGGTGTTAAGTTATAATGATTTTAGTCAAAAGAAAAAATAACAAAAAAAATTTAAATTCATCTTGGATGACACTAATAGAAAAATCTAGAAAAAGTCCAACTCCCCATATGAGATTTGTTCGTGATAAACAACAAAATTTTTTAATGATTTTTTCAATAATCCAGGATGTCAAAATATATCCATTGTAGTCATATGAAAAAATTACAAAAAAAATCAAATTCATCTTGCATGACAGTAATAGAATATTATAGAAAAAGTCCAACTCCGTAACATAAGAATTCCGAGTTAACCAGATTATTTTTTAAACATTTTTTCGATGATCCGACCGTACAGATATTAACATGTATCGACTTTAGTCATCATAAAAATTTATGATAACGTTTCAAATTCATCTTGACGGGGAATAGAAAAAGTTAAGAAAAGTCTTACTCTCGGGATTTGTTCCCGATTAACTAGGAATTTTTTTTAACAATTTTTTCCATAATCTAATCCAACGTATATTAAGATATATGGATTTTAGCCATAAGAAAAAATTACAAAAAAAAATCAAATTCATCTTGCATGAAAAGAATATAAAAATTAAGAAAATGTGTGACTCCCAAAACAACAGATTTTTTTTTCCGTTTAACTAGATAAATTTTTTAACAAATTTTTGAACCATCCAACCTCATGTTAAGATATAATTATTTTAATCATAAGAAAAAATTACAAAAGAATTTCAAATTCATCTTGAATAATAGGATTAGAAAAATTTAGGAAAGAAACATGAGATTTGTTCCTAGAAGATGTTAAAATAATGAGATGGGAGAATGATATAGAACAGAAAAATTGGAAGAAGATAGGAAGTAATACACCTCTGCAAGAAAAGTAGCAAGACTTTGTATTTACCTCTACATTAGAAAGTGAGATAAAAAGTGATTGTTTTTTATGAAATATCTCTTCCATAAGTTTATTCAATTTATATAAACTTTTCATGTGTATCTTAATATGCTCTAGGAACTAGAAAAATGGTTGAATATATTATTTATGACCAAAATGTTTATCAAATTATGTCCAGATGACTATACTCTTATAATTCAAAAATGCCAAGAGATTAATAAACCCCTACAAGTACACGTACATGTTCCATGTCCATATTGTTAAAGTTACTAATAGACATATCCCAAGTTGTCATGAATTACATTTACAATAACTCATTGCGTATAGATAAATAATCTGTCTAACAAACTAATAAGATGTACCTTGTAGAGCAAGTAGGTATATAAAACCACCATCACCATTTGGAAACCTCTTTTGAGCTCTTCCAAAAAGCCTCGGCAAAGCTTTGCCTGATAAAAAAAATAAAGAAGCATTTTTTTAGAGGAGAAAATGTGAAAAGAAATGCTTACATGATACTTAATTTTATGTCACCTTTCGTTTTCTATTTTTGACTTCAGTTCATCAATCCTTGCTTTAATATCCGAAGATACACTGTCATCAAGACATTTAAGAACAGTCAGTTAACAGTTCATCAGATAAATTGCAGAAAATATGTCCAAACATGAGCCCCCTCTTTCAAATGCAATAACAAATAAATCACACAGTTTTGCAATAATGATTTCAGTACAAAATAATAATAACATCTTATAGAAAGCAAAGAAGCACCCTATGGGAATGTAGAATCAAAACGCTTCAGAGCTGGCAAGATGATTACGAGTTCTGTAAATAACATTGTTGTAATCTAATTCTTGTGTCATAAATATGAATTCAATGAGATGAAGATGAACACATAATCACAGATAAACATAGCATGTAATGATGCACCCACCAACAGCATTAGATCAAAGAAATCTAGTAATTGAAATTGTGGCTAGAGCTGAATAATATCACTATTAGTTGTTTTTATAAATTACAAGATGTAAACAGATGCAGTAGATCTTTAACAATTTTACACACAATAGCAACACAGAGACATGTGCGTCGTACACCCACACCTATACACTTAAAAAATACAGAGGACTAGTAAATATAACAACATCCGAGTTTATCACAATGAAAAACTTATCATAAACACGGATAAAATCACAAAGAAAAGCGTTAAAACTAATCAATCATATAAGTCATCTCAAACACATCCATATATATACTCATAAGTACATAACCACTCAAGTAATAATGACGTGTGCTTATACCTTACTAAGGTTATAATAATTGGAATCAACCATTTACCAAATATATTCATTCTAATTTAATATCAAGTGCAAACAAAAGTTTTGTAAATAATTAAACATATAAAAACACATAACAGCATCTTGGCTGCTGGACTCCACAGAAACTCAGTTGGCCTCCAGATTTTTAACAAATCCATAAATAGGTTTGTTACAGTGAAATTTGGTGGAGACTTAGTTGAATCAGAGAGCTAGCTAACATAAAAATGTCAGATGAAAACAAGGTGTTTACAGCCGCTAACAAGTCGTCAATATAGCCAACAAACCTTGTCCAGAGACTCTACGCACACTATACCAAAATGACCATATCTCTTGACTCAAATATGATTTTAAGCTAATTCTTTCGCGAGTAGAATCTTGACTCGAGAATCAATCTAAACACAAAAGAGTTACAAAACAGAAATTAGCTATATTAAACAGCTATACTTACAACATATAGGACAATAGATAAATTTGAGAAAACAGTTTTTACAAATAATTTTAACATTTAACAGTTAATTAAACCCATAATCTCTATTAATCAAATCATCAAACACTTAGCATGCAAACCATATAATTGAATCTTAATATCTCAATATTATCATGACAGTAATAAGCACGATTACAGAATCAAATATCTTCAAACACCATGTTCTCTAGGAGGTCCAATCTGTAATGCAACTCAACCGAATTAAATTATCAATACAATTACACCTATCATTTAGAAAGGAAATAAAAATGGCACAACAAAGACACAGTGAAACCAAGAAATGACCTAAACTGACTTCCTTTTTAAATAATTTACACGCTTAAGTTTCTAAATCCATGTCAATCGAAGCACAAAGTTAACCATAAGCCCACACAATACGCAAGCAAGTATCAAAGAGTGAAAGATAAAAAAGACCGGACTCGAGCCTCAAATCGAACAAATTTGAACAGACAGATGGTGGTGCCATATTAACTAGAGAGACACTGTCGGGTGAGGGAATAGAGGATGGAGAAAGATGAGTCAGAAAGATTAAGAAATTGAGAGAATGAGAGAGATATTCAGAGATAAGTAATTGAGAGAATGAGATAGATATTGAGAGATTATAAGAGAGATAGAGTAAAACAAAAAGAAAGGAGGAAAAATAAAAGAATCTGGCACGTATCACCCACTCTCACTGCCACGTACCCATTCCCGCCTGCCCAACCTGAATTTTGACGCCCGCTTTTAATTTTAACGATATAATTCACGGATAAAAACAAATCAAAATAATTCCCAAGTAATTTTAAAATCCCATAAATAAAAAACTAGTAAAATAAAATTTTCTGAACTTTTTAAAGAAATTTTGAATTTAACATCGAATTAACAATTAATTATGATCGGAATTAAATTTGAGACTGAATATTTGATGAAATATTATTTTTCTAATAATATTTAGATTTATGAAAATTAAACTTTATTATTCCTACTGAATACAAACACAAATTAATACAATGACACCTCCAACCGAAGAAACAATTAATAACACGAATAATTCAACACATAATTAATATTTAACACTGAACACATAAATTGCCTAATCATCTTTTATTTAATAATACGAAAAAAACAAAGTCTTTATACATATATTCAAATTAGTCACATGCGCAAGGTCTTTCGAATAAGGTCAATATCTCATGAATCTTTTATAAAGCGGTTGATAAAGCGCAAGAGAAAGGAAATTGTGTCAGAGGTCGTAAAAGATAATTCAATTCAGAGGAAAAGTCTAGATTAAAATGTTGGAAGATTGAAACAATTACGTCAAAGACGACAATGAAGGAGAGGAAGGTAAAGTTGTTAGTGGAAAAATCTTTGGATTATCTTTGGAATGAATCCAAAGATTTTTTTTATATGCACCCGATATAAAACTCCCAATTATATTAATTGAGACTGTTGGTTTTAGAATTTTGATTTTTTGGATTACGCGCTACTTAGATTGTTTGGGCTCTATTATAAATTACAAAAGTCCGGTTGGGACCATCTTATAGCCCACACAAAGCTTATGAATTTTATTTTTCGGAGACGGTCCAATAAGGAGAATTCAATAAAAGCATCATAGAAACTGGAGAGACCTGACAATAACAAATTTTATTGGAGAATCATAGTCGGTTTAGAAGTCTGACTTGTAAATTTATGAATAATAATATATTTGTAAAATTAAAATAGGGATCAGATTTTTTTATTAGTTTAAGAAATATTAGAGACACATACGATGTAGAGAGTATATAGTTATGATTTTTTACAGAGATAATAAAGAAAGATTTTAGTCTTGTGATAAAACTGAAGATTACATGTTCTTATTAGATTAATTATATTTCTTTATTTTCTTAGTTTTATAACTTGTATAATTATTATTCAGTAGTCATTTATAGGGCAGAGAAGGGTAGCCATGTTTATAATATAATTTTAGCACAATTTTTATGTGATTTGATTAATTATGCCTATTATAGTTATTTATATTTTCATTATTAATTTAAGTAATCGGGAGATATAATGTATTAATTAGATGAAAATAGGAGTAATAAATAGGATATTTTACTCATTAGAGACACAAATATGGTTATCATAATTTGAAGTGAGAGTAGGATAAATAATGGAATTTTTAGAGGATTAATACTCGAGAGATATTAACAATTGCTTTAATTGGGCGATTGATTGAATTAACAAAAGTTATTGACATGAAAGCGTGTTTCCACATTGTTAGTACTTGAGACAAATTTACATAATCTTAGTTATATGCCCACTTTAGTTGCTTTAGCTTAGGATCTAAGTATTTCATAACCATAATAGACATAATTGCCCTAGGTTTTTATATTCATTGTTTAACATAATTAGTTGTGTTGATTTAGTTGTAATACTTACCTAGAAAAATATGTATCACACAATCATTTTGTTGTTGAACCAATGTAAAAGTAATTGAGTCGACTAAACATATCTCCTTGTGTATATGACCCACTTGCCAATTTGTAATTTTCAAATAATCAAAATGGACTAAGTTCTATAATTTGTTTTTGCAATATTTAGTTCATTTGGTTCATGGGCCTCTTCACAATGAATCCAAAAGAAATTATGCTTATTTGATTGTTGGGATTTTGTTTAACTTTCACTACATTCTATCTATAAGATAGGTTCGTAAAATTACAGTTACGGCCCAATCTACAGCGAGGACAGTTCATTGATATTTAATTTCTCGGTCGGCCCAATTCGAGTATGTTCTCGAGTATTCTGTACCCTTCAAAATGCTGAATATATGTATATGTTTCTCACATTCTTTAATCACTTATTCTTTGCAGTCATCTCGCCAGTTCGTTAGTTCCTCGTTTTCTTTTTGAGTTTCTTCACATATCACTAATTTTAATATCGGTTTTTAATCCATCTCCTAATTTTTCCTCAATCTATATCAACCACATCTACGGTGTCCATTATACTTACCATCATGACTTTTTCGATTCAAATTGGTAAGTGATGGCTCAACCTAATTCTTTGAACATTTATATCTTCTAGATGCCGAGACTCATAATTACTTTATTCTTGATCATCAGACCGTATTTAGCTAAATAGAGATGCCAAATCTTCAATAGTTTTTTACGCTAAGATTTTACCTTTAATTTATATACATTTCTGTCATTTGTTGAAATTATAGTGCTTAATATTAATATATATTACTTGGCTTGAGTTCTTGGACTCATTTGAATTTTGAATGTGATTCGAAATTTATTTATTGTTTAGTATTGGTTCTCAATGGATGTAATTTCTAATCAAATCCAGTCCTCATATTCGTGTTTCGATTTTGTTTATAGAGAAGTGAATACACCATGATAATAATACTTTACATTTGTAAATTAGCACTAATTTTTAACTCCATTTGGTTTGCATTTTGTAGGTAAAATGCACATGTCAAATCTTTGTAATCTTTTCTTTTATCTATAATTTATTGTTCATTGTAAAAGGGCACTTAATATATTGCTTGATTTCCATTGGTAGATACATGACGTTTGCCAAAGAACAATGAAGAAAATGCTCCCCAAAGAATTAAGGTGGAACACTCCTTGGTAAGTAATAATCTTCTTTTAGCATCCTATAGTTTGTGTTTTTTTAGTGTTTTAATGGCCTAAGTAAAAGTTTTAGGGAATTAAAAAAGATGTTTTGGATCCATTGATTTATTTTTCATTGGGTGTTAACCTTTTTTTGTCCCATTTAAAAATGACAGTAAATGAAATGTAAGATTAATCTTTTTTGACCAGCCTGACCACAGTTCTTCCCATCCCAGACCAAGTTTTTCTTTCTGCATTCTCAGATCACATTTTCCCTGATCTTTACGGGAGGGTCTGTTCCAGAATTACGAAGCTCTTCATTTTTTCTCTCTACGTCTGATTCACTTGCATGACGAGTTACAATGCAGTTTAATTTGGTCATGTCATCCATTGGGAGGTTATGGATGTAACATCTTTTCCTTGTTGCTGCATAAATGTGAAGCGAGTCCCCGAATTCCGGTTCAATGTCGTAAAGTTCTTTTCTGATGGTTTCCCGCACCCCTTACTCAGCAAGTACAACTAAACATATATCTTAATTGTTTAAAAATCAAAAGCTTGATATATTTTTAATTGTATAATTGAATTTATATTAGTTTTTGTAATAATTAATAAAACTACTTATATATATATGTACATATTAAAACATTAGAAAAAAATATGTATGGTACAAAAACATATTAACTTATGAATGGTGTTTAATGCCTAAATTTTTTAAAGGTTATGACTTTGATAAGATAAAATTTTCAGAAGACACAATTTTCCACGAAAATTCAAATAACCACAACAAATGATTTTATGAAAATTTAATTTTTTCTGCCTAAACTAAAACAAAATAAAATTGGTTCCATTAAATGGGGGTATTGTACGACCGCTTATTCAAATTTTCAAGATAATTTAAATTCCCCCTCCTAAAAATTAGACGAACAGTACAAGAAATTCCCAATCATACAAAGTTCCATACACAACGGTTAAAAAAACCGGTCGTCCTAAAAAATATTCAACAGTGAATTGATTTGGCATAACAGTTTCCTCACAGGAATAGAAAATTCTTGAAAAAGTCCACGTCCCAAAAATGAGATTCGTTCATGATTAACCATAAATTTATTGAAAAGATCTTTAACACCATCCAACCATGCCGATGCCAAGATATATCGATTTTAGTCATAAAAAAATTAAAAAATATTACAAGTTCATAATACAAAATAGAAACACCACGTAAATTCCTGATTTACAGATAATTTTTGTAAATATTTTTTTCGACAATCTAATTGTATGGAAATAAGATGTATTGATTTTAATAATAAGAAAAAATTACAAAAAAAAAATTAAATTCATCTTGCATGATGGGAATAAAAAACTCTAGGACAAGTCTGATGCCAAAACACGAGATTTGTTCCTAATTAACTAGATAATTTTTTAAATAATTTTTTCGACGATTCAACCATACGGGTGTTAAGTTATAACGATTTTAGTCAAAAGAAAAAATAACAAAAAAAATTCAAATTCATCTTGCATGACACTAATAGAAAAATCTAGAAAAAGTCCAACTCCCCATATGAGATTTGTTCCTGATAAACAACAGAATTTTTTAATGATTTTTTCAACGATCCAGGATGTCAAAATATATCCATTGTAGTCATATGAAAAAATTACAAAAAAAATCAAATTCATCTTGCATGACAGTAATAGAAAATTATAGAAAAAGTCCAACTCCGTAACATAAGAATTCCGAGTTAACCAGATTATTTTTTAAATATTTTTTCGATGATCCGACTGTACAGATATTAACATGTATCGACTTTAGTCATCATAAAAATTTATGATGACGTTTCAAATTCATCTTAACGGGGAATAGAAAAAGTTATGAAAAGTCTTACTCTCGGGATTTGTTCCCGATTAACTAGGAATTTTTTTTAATAATTTTTTCGATAATCTAATCCAACGTATATTAAGATATATGGATTTTAGCCATAAGAAAAAATTACAAAAAAAATCAAATTCATCTTGCATGACGGGAATAGAAAACTCTAGGACAAGTCTGATGCCAAAATACGAGATTTGTTCCTAATTAACTAGATTATTTTTTAAACAATTTTTTCGACGATTCAACCATACGGGTGTTAAGTTATAACGATTTTAGTCAAAAGAAAAAATAACAAAAAAATTTCAAATTCATCTTGCATGACACTAATAGAAAAATCTAGAAAAAGTCCAACTCCCCATATGAGATTTGTTCCTGATAAACAACAGAATTTTTTAATTATTTTTTCAACGATCCAGGATGTCAAAATATATCCATTGTAGTCATATGAAAAAATTACAAAAAAAATCAAATTCATCTTGCATGACAGTAATAGAAAATATAGAAAAAGTCCAACTCAGTAACATAAGAATTCCGAGTTAACCAGATTATTTTTTAAATATTTTTTCGATGATCCGACTGTACAGATATTAACATGTATCGACTTTAGTCATCATAAAAATTTATGATAACGTTTCAAATTCATCTTGACGGGGAATAGAAAAAGTTAAGAAAAGTCTTACTCTCGGGATTTGTTCCCGATTAACTAGGAATTTTTTTTAACAATTTTTTCGATAATCTAATCCAACGTATATTAAGATATATGGATTTTAGCCATAAGAAAAAATTACAAAAAAAAATCAAATTCATCTTGCATGAAAAGAATATAAAAATTAAGAAAATGTGTGACTCCCAAAACAACAGATTTTTTTTCGGTTTAACTAGATAAATTTTTTAAAATTTTTTTGAACCATCCAACGTCATGTTAAGATATAATTAATTTAATCTTAAGAAAAAATTACAAAAGAATTTCAAATTCATCTTGAATAATAGGATTAGAAAAATTTAGGAAAGAAACATGAGATTTGTTCCTACTAGATGTTAAAATAATGAGATGGGGGAATGATATAGAACAGAAGAATTGGAAGAAGATAGGAAGTAATACACCTCTGCAAGAAAAGTAGCAAGACTTTGTATTTACCTCTACATTAGAAACTGAGATAAAAAGTGATTGTTTTTTATGAAATATCTCTTCCATAAGTTTGTTCAATTTATATAAACTTTTCATGTGTATCTTAATATGCTCTAGGAACTAGAAAAATGGTTGAATATATTATTTATGACCAAAATGTTTATCAACTTATGTCCAGATGACTAGACTCTTAGAATTCAAGAATGCCAAGAGATTAATAAACCCCTACAAGTACACGTACATGTTCTATGTCAATATTGTTAAAGTTACTAATAGACATATCCCAAGTTGTCATGAATTACATTTACAATAACTCATTGTGTATAGATAAATAATCTGTCTAACAAACTAATAAGATGCACCTTGTAGAGCAAGTAGGTATATAAAACCACCATCACCATTTGGAAACCTCTTTTGAGCTCTTTGAAAAAGCCTCGGCAAAGCTTTGCCTGATAAAAAAAATAAAGAAGCATTTTTTTAGAGGAGAAAATGTGAAAAGAAATGCTTACATGATACTTAATTTTATGTCACCTTTCGTTTTCTATTTTTGACTTGAGTTCATCAATCCTTGCTTTAATATCCGAAGATACACTGTCATCAAGACATTTAATAACAGTCAGTTAACAGTTCATCAGATAAATTGCAGAAAATATGTCCAAACATCAGCCCCCTCTTTCAAATGCAATAACAAATAAATCACACATTTTTGCAATAATGATTTCAGTGCAAAATAATAATAACATCTTATAGAAAGTAAAGAAGCACCCTATGGGAATGTAGAATCAAAACGCTTCAGAGCTGGCAAGATGATTACGAGTTCTGTAAATAACATTGTTGTAATCTAATTCATATATATGAATGTGTCATAAATATGAATTCAATGAGATGAAGATGAACACATAATCACAGATAAACATAGCATGTAGTGATGCACCCACCAACAGCATTAGATCAAAGAAATCTAGTAATTGAAATTGTGGCTAGAGCTGAATAATATCACTATTAGTTGTATTTATAAATTACAAGATGTAAATACATGCAGTAGATCTTTAACAATTTTACACACAATAGCAACACAGAGACATGTGCGTCGTACACCCACACCTATACACTTAAAAAAATACAGAGGACTAGTAAATATAACAACATCCGAGTTTATCACAAAGAAAAACTTATCATAAACACGGATAAAATCACAAAGAAAAGGGTTAAAACTAATCAATCATATAAGTCATCTCAAACACATCCCTACATATACTCATAAGTACATAACCACTCAAGTAATAATGACGTGTGCTTATACCTTACTAAAGTTTTAATAATTGGAATCAACCATTTACCAAATATATTCATTCTAATTTAATATCAAGTGCAAACAAAAGTTTTGTAAATAATTAAACATATAAAAACACATAACAGCATCTTGGCTGCTCAACTCCACAGAAACTCAGTTGGCCTCCAGATTTTTAACAAATCCATAAATAGGGCTGTTACAGTGAAATTTGGTGGAGACTTAGTTGAATCAGAAAAATGTCAGTTGAAAACAAGGTGTTTAGAGCCGCTAACAAGTCGTCAATATAGCCAACAAACCCTGTCAAGAAACTCTACGCACACTATACCAAAATGACCGTATCTCTTGAATCAAATATGATTTTAAGCTAATTCTTTCGCGAGTAGAATCTTGACTCGAGAATCAATCTAAACACAAAAGAGTTACAAAACAGAACTTAGCTATATTAAACAGCTATACTTAAAACATATAGGACAATAGATAAATTTGACAAAACAGTTTTTACAAATAATTTTAACATTTAACAATTAATTAAACCCATAATCTCTATTAATCAAATCATCAAACACTTAGCATGCAAAGCATATAATTGAATCTTAATATCTCAATATTATCATAACAATAATAAGCACGATTACAGAATCAAATATCTTCAAACACCATGTTCTCTAGGAGGTCCAATCTGTAATGCAACTCAACCTAATTAAATTATCAAAACAATTACACCTATCATTTATAAAGGAAATAAAAATGGCACAACAAAGACACAGTGAAACCAAGATATGACCTAAACTGACTTCCTTATTAAATAATTTACACGCTTAAGTTTCTAAATCCATTATCATCCAAGTCTAACAAATTTTTCCACCACACAAAACTGAAAATTTCCCTAACAATAAAACTACCCAAATCATCACCTTGGCCATATCAATCGAAGCACAAAGTTAACCATAAGCCAACACAAACAAGAAACAAATACATAAAATTATATTTCCCAACGCAAACAACTAACAAATATGCACACCCATACATATACGAAAGCAAGTATCAAAGAGTGAAAGATAAAAAAGACCGGACTCGAGCCTCAAATCGAACAAATTTGAACCGACAGATGGTGGTGCCATATTATCTAGAGAGACACGGTCGGGTGAGGGAATAGAGGATGGAGAAAGATGAGTCAGAAAGATTAAGAAATTGAGAGAATGAGAGAGATATTCATAGATAAGTAATTGAGAGAATGAGATAGATATTGAGAGATTATAAGAGAGATAGAGTAAAACAAAAAGAAAGGAGGAAAAATAAAAGAATCTGGCACGTATCCCCCACTCTCACTGCCACATACCCATTCCCGCCTGCCCAACCTGAATTTTGACGCCCGCTTTTAATTTTAACGATACAATTCGCGGATAAAAACAAATTAAAATAATTCCCAAGTAATTTTAAAATCCCATAAATAAAAAACTAGTAAAATGAAATTTTCTGAACTTTTTAAAGAAATTTTGAATTTAACATCGAATTAACAAATATTTATGATCAGAATTAAATTTGAGACTGAATATTTGACGAAATATTTTTTTTCTAATAATATTCAGATTTATGAAAATTAAACTTTATTATTCCTACTGAATACAAACACAAATTAATACAATGACACCTCCAACCGAAGCAACAATTAATAACACGAATAATTCAACACATAATTAATATTTTACACTGAACACATAAATTGCCTAATCATCTTTTATTTAATAATACGAAAAAAACAAAGTCTTTATACATATATTCAAATTAGTCACATGCGCAAGGTCTTTCGAATAAGGTAAATATCTCATGAATCTTTTATAAAGCGGTTGATAAAGCGCAAGAGAAAGGAAATTATGTCAGAGGTCGTAAAAGATAATTCAATTCAGAGGAAAAAGTCTAGATTAAAATGTTGGAAGATTGAAACAATTACGTCAAAGACGACAATGAAGGAGAGGAAGGTAAAGTTGTTAGTGGAAAAATCTTTGGATTATCTTTGGAATGAATCCAAAGATTTTTTTTATATGCACCCGATATAAAACTCCCAATTATATTAATTGAGACTGTTGGTTTTAGAATTTTGATTTTTTGGGTTACGCGCTACTTAGATTGTTTGGGCTCTATTATGAATTACAAAAGTCCGGTTGGGACCATCTTATAGCCCACACAAAGCTTATGAATTTTATTTTTCGGAGATGTTCCAATAAGGAGAATTCAATAAAAGCATCATAGAAACTGGAGAGACCTGACAATACCGAATTTTATTAGAGAATCATAGTCGGTTTAGAAGTCTGACTTGTAAATTTATGAATAATATATTTGTAAAATTAAAATAGGGATCAGATTTTTTTATTAGTTTAAGAAATATTAGAGACACATACGATGTAGAGAGTATATAGTTATGATTTTTTACAGAGATAATAAAGAAAGATTTTAGTCTTGTGATAAAACTGAAGATTACATGTTCTTATTAGATTAATTATATTTCTTTATTTTCTTAGTTTTATAACTTGTATAATTATTATTCAGTAGTCATTTATAGGGCAGAGAAGGGTAGCCATGTTTACAATATAATTTTAGCACAATTTTTATGTGATTTGATTAATTTTGCCTATTACAGTTATTTATATTTTCATTATTAATTTAAGTAATCGGGCGATATAATGTATTAATTAGATGAAAATAGGAGTAATAAATAGGATATTTTACTCATTAGAGACACAAATATGGTTAGCATAATTTGAAGTGAGAGTGGGATAAATAATGGAATTTTTAAAGGATTAATACTCGAGAGATATTAACAATTGCTTTAATTGGGCGATTAATTGAATTAACAAAAGTTATTGACATGAAAGCGTGTTTCCACATTGTTAGTACTTGAGACAAATTTACATAATCTTAGTTATATGCCCACTTTAGTTGCTTTAGCTTATGATCTAAGTATTTCATAACCATAATAGACATAATTGCCCTAGGTTTTTATATTCATTGTTTAACGTAATTAGTTTAGTGCTAATTTAGTTGTAATACTTACCTAGAAAAATATGTATCACACAATCATTTTGCTGTTGAACCAATGTAAAAGTAATTGAGTCGACTAAACCTATCTCCTCGTGTATATGACCCACTTGCCACTTTGTACTTTTCATATAATCAAAATGGACTAAGTTCTATAATTTGTTTTTGGAATATTTAGTTCATTTGGTTTATGGGCCTCTTCACAATGAATCAAAAAGAAATTGTGCTTATTTGATTATTGGGCTTTTGTTTAACTTTCACTCCATTCTATCTATAAGATAGGTTCGAAAAATTACAATTACGGCCCAATTCGAGTACGTTCTCGACTATTCTGTACCCTTCAAAATGCTGAATATATGTATATATTTCTCACATTCTTTAATCACTTATTCTTTGAAGTAATCTCACCAGTTCGTCAATTCCCCGCTTTCTTTTTAAGTTTCTTCACATATCATTATTTTTAATATCGGGTTCTAACCCATCTGCTAAATTTTCCTCAATCTATATCAACCACATCTACGGTGTACATAATACTTACCATCATGACTTTTTCGATTCAAATTGGTAAGTGATGGCTCAACCTAATTCTTTGAACATTTATATCTTGTAGATGCAGACACTCATAATTAATTTATTCTTGATCATCGGACCGTATTTAGCTAAATAGATATGTCAAATTCTTGAATATTTTTTAACGCTAAGATTTTACCTTTAATTTATATACATTTCTGTCATTTGTTGAAATTATAGTGTGTAATATTAATATATATTATTTTGCTTGAGTTCCTGGACTCATTTGAATTTTGAATGTGATTGCAAATTTATTTATTGTTTAGTATTGGTTCTCAATGGAGGTAATTTCTAATCAAATCCAGTCCTTATATTTTTGTTTCAATTTTGTTTATAGAGAAGTGAATACACCATGATAATAATACTTTACATTTGTAAATTAGCACTAATTTTTAACTCCATTTGGTTTGGATTTTGTCGGTAAAATGCACATGTCAAATCTTTGTAATCTTTTCTTTCATCTATAATTTATTGTTCGTTGTAAAAGGGCACTTAATATATTTCTTGATTTCCATTCGTAGATACATGACGTTTGCCAAAAAAACAATGAAGAAAATGCTCCTCAAAGAATTAAGGTCGAACACTCCTTGGTAAGTAATAATCTTCTTTTAGCATCCTATAGTTTGTGTTTTTTTAGTGTTTTAATGGCCTAAGTAAAAGTTTTAGGGAATTGAAAAAGATTTTTTGGATCCATTGATTTATTTTTCATTGGGTATTTACCTTTTTTTTGTCCCATTTAAAAACAACAGTAATTGAAATGTAAGATTAATCTTTTTTGACCAGCCTGACCACAGTTCTTCCCATCCCAGACCAAGTTTTTCTTTCTGCATTCTCGGATCACATTTTCCGTGATGTTTACGAGAGGGTCTGGTCCAGAATTACGAAGCTCTTCATTTATTCTCTCTACATCTGATGCACTTGCATGAGGAGTTACAATGCAGTTTAATTTGGTCCTGTCATCCCATTGCGGCCACCATTCTTTTGAGGAAGGAAGGGCTTCTTGTATGGTTCACGGAGGGATGGGACGAATCTGCAACCTCTCATCCATTGGGAGGTTATGGATGTAACCTCTTTTCGTTGTTGCTTCACAAACGTGAAGCGAGTCCCTGAATTCGGGTTCAATGTCGTAAAGTTCTTTTCTGATGGTTTCCAGCACCCCTGACTCAGCAAATACAACTAAACATCTATCTTAATTGTTTAAAAATCTAAATCTTGATATATTTTTAATTGTATAATTGAATTTATATTAGTTTTTGTAATAATTAATAAAACTACTTATATAAATATGTACATAATAGAACATTAGAAAAGAATATGCATTGTACAAAATATTTATATCTCAAAAACCTATTAACTTATGAGTGGTGTTTAATGCCTAAATTTTTACAAGGTTATGACTGTGATAAGATAAAATTTTCACAAGACACTTAATATTAAAATATAAATATTATAATAGGCAAGTTAATTTGACTTTTCTGACTAAACTAAAACCGGTTGGTTATAATCGTTAATTGGTTTGTTATTCAAATTTTAACAAAACTTCAAATCCCCCCAAACATTTCATGAAAATTTTAAACAGCTGAAACTAAAACCAACTTAATTCTGTTGGTTATAGTCATCAATTTAATGATTTTGTAGGCGGGTTATTCAATTTTTCAAGAAAATTCAAATATCAAAAACAAATGATTTTATGAAAATTTAATTTTTTCTGCCTAAACTAAAACAAAATAAAATTGGTTCCATTAAATGGTTGGTCTTGTACGACCGCTTATTCAAATTTTCAAGATAATTTAAATTCCCTCTCGTAAAAATTAGATGAACAATAGAAGAAATTCTCAATCATACAATGTTCCATACACAAAGGTTAAAAAAACTGGTAGTCCTAAAAAATATTCAACAGTGAATTTATTTAGCATAACAGTTTCCTCACAGGAATATAAAATTCTAGAAAAAGTCCACGTCCCAAAAATGTGATTAGTTCATGATTAACCATAAATTTATTCAAAAGATCTTTAACACCACCCAACCATACCGATGCCAAGATATATCGATTTTAGTCATAAAAAAATTAAAAAAAATTAGAAGTTCATATTACAAAACAGAAACACGAGGTAAATTCCTGATTTACAGATAATTTTTGTAAATATTTTTTCGACAATCCAATTGTATGGAAATAAGATTTATTGATTTTAATAATAAGAACAAATTACAAAAAAAAATTGAATTCATCTTGCATGACGGGAATAGAAAACTCTAGGACAAGTCTGATGCCGAAACACGAGATTTGTTCCTAATTAACTAGATAATTTTTTTAACAATTTTTTCAACAATTCGACCATACGGATGTTAAGTTATATCGATTTTAGTCAAAAGAAAAAATAACAAAAAAAATTCAAATTCATCTTGCATGGCACTAATAGAAAAATCTAGAAAAAGTCCCACTCCCTATATGAGATTTGTTCCCGATAAACAAAAGAATTTTTTAATGATTTTTTCGACGATCCAGGATGTTAAAATATATCCATTCTAGTCATATGAAAAAATTATAAAAAAAATCAAATTCATCTTGCATGACAATAATAGAAAATTATAGAAAAAGTACAACTCCGTAACATAAGAATTCCTAGTTAACGAGACTATTTTTTAAACATTTTTTCGATGATCCGACTGTACATGTTAACATGTATCGACTTTAATCATCATAAAAATTTATAAAAATGTTTCAAATTCATCTTGACGGGGAATAGAAAAAGTTAGGAAAAGTCTTACTCTCGGGATTTATTTCCGATTAACTAGGAATTTTTTTAAACAATTTTTTCGACAATCTAATCCAATGTATATTAAGATATATGGATTTTAGCCATAAGAAAAAATTACCAAAAAAATCAAATTCATCTTGCATGAAAAGAATAGAAAAATCAAGAAAACGCCTAACTCCCAAAACAACAGATTTTTTCAAAGATATAATTATTTTAATCATAAGAAAAAAATTATAAAAAAATTTCAAATTCATCTTGAATAATAGGATTAGAAAAATTTAGGAAAGAAACATGAGATTTTTTGCAGCTGATTTACTGGAGAGGATCTCGACTAAAACAGTGGAAGATATGCTTTATAGTTGGACAGCTAGAAGACTTGTAGAAGATAATATCTGATTGATATATTTTAGGAGACAGAATTATATTTCATATCAATTAGAAGATATCTTGTAACTGTGTAGTATATAAACACAGCTTAGGGTTTACACTAGATGTTATCATTCACAACAGAAGATTATTCATTGTAACCCTAGCAGCTCTTAGTGATATTGTAATATCCGGGATATTTTGGGGAAGAAACAGTTTAGTCCCCCAGGTTTCCAGAGTTAGCATATTATGGATTCCTTTTTATAAATTATTTAAAAATCATATTTCCTATTTATTTTAATTATAAAAATTCGATTTTAATTTCTGAAAATTCCAAAAATTATTATTTTAATTCCAAAAATTATATTTAATTCAAAAATAAATCTGAATTAATTAGTTAATTAATTTCAGTTAATTTTTAATTGATTAATTAGTCAATTAATTCGAAAATTAATTGACTAATTGATTTAATTAATTATTAATTGATTTTAATTAATTATTTAATTAGATTTAATTATTTAAAAATGATTTAAAAATTCCGAAAAATAGTTGGAGCTTTAAAATATTATTTTAAATCGTTTTCAAGACTCGATAATTATTATGAAATTGTTTTAAAGCCAGAATTGGCCAATCGAACCTTGTTTACTACTTCGAAATTGATTCAACGATCTGTTTTAATTTCGGAAAATGTTTTAAAAACCATTTTTAAATATCTGAAAGCCTATTTATGACCCGAGACTTCTTTATAAATGATATACCATTGATTATGTGACGTGTTATGTGTTATATGTGACTTGTTGGTTAACTGTCGGTCTCTATATTCGATGTTTACTTATTTATTGCGTAACTTTCAATCCGTCAATCGGATTTGGATGAAACGAAGGGTAGATAGAAGTATGTGTTGAATCGAATCGTATGAGTTGAATATTGATAGATGCTTATGATATGTGAGCAGAAGAGGTAAGGCGTAGGAAAGGGAAACAGATAGTCAAGGAGTAAGACTTTGGTGATTGAGAGCAAGTGCAGTGTAGTAAGCTAGTACCAGGCAAGTGTTCTGACCTTCTCGAGATATTATAGTGATTGATAGTCCTATTTATATTGCAAGTGCTTTGAAGCACTGAACCCTAAACCCTGATTCCATTTATTGATCTTGAGTTATAAACCTGATTCTTTCTAAACCATTGATTGTTGTATCCCCAAATACGAACCTCAAATATACGATAATACACCACAAATACATACAAACTAATTATCAAACACTAAACCAGATTGCTTACACACTCAAACCATTGTATCTTATGCTTTGAAAGACAAAATCCTTGAAACCCTGAAATATTGATCTTTTTGTTATCCAATTCTTTCACTACCTAGCAGCCAAGCTTTGGAAATGCCATATTGATCTTTATGTAGATTGAAACCATTTTCATTATTGAACGTCCAATGTTCTTAATGATTTTGTTTATTGTTTATTACTGCTTATTCTGTTATTATGGTAGAATTGGATTGTTTTTATAAAATTGTGGACCAGATTCATGGTCAAACCATATAATGGTCAAGTTAGGCCAATATGTGCCTTGGATCCAGTAGTTAGAGCAGTGATGTGTGCTTTGCTCGGGGTTAGTGCATGACTGATTAGCAACCTAACCTTGGTTTTTAAAATGAAAATATAATATCCAATTTCAAATCATAATCCATTGTTCACTTGATATCATAACCATATTTACCTGAAGATCATTATTCTCAGTTTTGTCATTGTGACTTGCTGATCTAGTTAGCTCATTTGTGCAATGTTGTTTATGTTCTTTTCCAGTTAAGAAGGAACCGGTTGGTACCGAGGGTCCCCAGTCCAGCGCGAGAGCTAGGGGTTCAGGTTGATCGAGTTGAGCTAGTAGGTTTTTTTTGGAATAATTTAAGTTTGTAAAAGTTTGAAATAATGTTTAATACTCAATTCTGAGTTTGGATAGTTGGGATTTGAACGGTTTGTAATATAAGTAAGTGTGGTCGGCTTGTGTGCATACTTTAACCTGTTGCAGTCCATGGTAATCGGTAAGTAGGGTCACTGCATATCATTATTATTATCTATATCATTATTATAAGCAGGTTATTAATAAGGTGTGTGTGTGGACCCCAAACTTCTGACCCGGGTTGGAGGGCGCCACGGGTTTGGTATCAGAACTACAGGTTATAAGTCACTGACACAAGCCTAGGATTGACGGGAATAGGTAGAGGGTTAGGATTAGAAGTAAGGAATAGAAAGATAAAATGTTGAGAGGTTGAGTGCTTCGGTATAACAGGTATTAGTGTGATTCGCGTCGTGGTTCGAGATTCTTATATTATGATATGATTTCAGATAGCAGCGATGGCCGACTCTTTTATCCCCATATCAGCTGATCACTCGGAGCCTTCAGTTGGATTACCGTCTTCGAATCCACATCCTGTTGTTCCACCAGTGTTGGCTATACTACCTCCACCTGTGTTGCAGCCCGTACCATTGCAGGCTATTCTACCTCCAGGCATGAGGCCACCTATCAGAGGACCCCCACCTGCTGATTCAGGGTTTACTAGTCACTCAGTTCCAGGAGTACATTTCCAGTTCTCTTCCTATCCTGTCCCATATCATCAGTTTGAGGCTTGCCTTATGGAGCAGCGATTCTTATATGGTCAGATTCAGGCGTTACTACATATTATGCGTACCAGAGAGGTTGGGACTGGTGAGAGGCGACTCAGAGAGAGGCTCCAGGCATTTCGTAGAGCAGCTGCAGTGAGGATTGTTGAGGTTACACATGAGCACATCACCCCTGATTTCCTAGTGGAGTGGGCTAAGTGGGTTCTAGAGGAGCTTGAGGAGATTGGAGGTCCAGACTTGCCATGAGTTAGAGATCTAGAGATGCTGAGCAGTATTGTGATGGTTATGTATTATGTATAGGAGTGTGTAGTGTGTATCAGTAGACTTTTGAGTTGTATTTATATACTAGCTATGCTGACTAGTGAGTAGGTTGTTGTACCCTTTTGCTTTTACTTCCGAAGCGCCTTACGCTTGTACTACTCAAAACTTTTGATCTATATATATCAGTACCTTTTCCTTTCCAGTATTGTCATTCATTTTACTACACCTATTTTATTTTACCTTATTTATTGCACCAGTTATACCCCTGTGATACCATGTACCCTATTTTTCATAACTGTTTATATTCTGTAAAGAAGCATGCAATTTACTTAGTTACAACTATTTTCAAAAAGAGATATTTCTGTTTTACAAAACTTTTCTTTTATGCAAAGAATTTGATTTAAAAACCTAAAAAAGTTGTTTGATTCTTTACAGAAAATGCCTCCCAGAAGAAATACCCGCACCAACACCCAGAATGAAGAAACCAACAACAAAAATAATAACAACCAAGATGATACAAACCACAATGCAAAACCAGGACCTATAGACCCAGCAATAGACCAGATTCTTCAAATCTTGGCCCAACAAACAGTTCACCTGGCACAACAACAACAAAGACATACCAATCCCCAGTTAACTTTTAAAACTTTTCAGGCAGTAAACCCATCAGAATTCAAGGGTTCCTTAGAACCGATTAAAGAAAATGTTTGGTTAAAGGAGATAGAGAAGGCATTTGCCTTAGTAAAAGTAAAGGACGAACAGAAGGTTGAGTTTGCAAGTTACTATTTGAAGAATGAGGCCACCTATTGGTGGGAGATGGTGAAGACTTTGGAACGAACTAATTTTATTACTTGGGAGAGGTTTAAGGAGTTGTTTTTAAAAAAGTATTTTCCTCAGTTTGTCCAAGACCAGATGGGGCTGAAGTTTTTAGAACAAAAGCAAGGAAACATGTCGGTGACAGATTATGAGAGGAAGTTTGAGGAATTGTCAAGGTATGTGCCGTCGTATGTGGATACTGACAGGAAGAAGGCTAAACGATTCCAGCAAGGTTTGAAACCATAGATCAGAGGAAAGGTAGCCATTTTTGAATTGGATACCTATGCAGGAGTTGTATAGAAGGCTATGATCGCAGAGACAGAGAGTAAGATGTCACAGAAAGAGAAAGAAATTAAGAAAAGGAAATTTGAAGGGAATGAAGGTTAGTCACAACCAGGGAAGTTGAAGGGCAAGTTTCAGCCAGGGAGGAATTTTAATTTTAAGAGACAAAGTGCAGGAGACGGAAGCCAGGGAAACCGTCCAGTTAATGCGAATCAGCCAAATCAGTTGAGATTAATTTTTCCAGATTGTCAAGTATGTGGGAAGAAGCATGGGGGAGTTTATAATAAGTTGAATGTAGTTTGTTTCAAGTGCAATCAGAAAGGGAACTATTCAAGGGAGTGCCGAAATCAGCCGGCAAGAGAGCCAGCAAATAAGGATCAGCCTATCCGGAATCCAGCAGTGAAGGTTCTAGCCATTGGATTTACGTGCTTTAAATATGGAAAACCAGGACATATAGCCAAGGATTGCAAGACACCAACCCCAGTCAGTAATGTATTAAGGATTATGGGGTCTACTCCAGCAGTGAATGAGACTACAAGGGCTAGAGTTTTTGACATATTTGTGAAGGATCCTATCCAGGATACGGATGTCGTGGCAGGTATGCTTAATATGAATTCTTTATGTGCCAAAGTATTAATAGATTCGGGAGCAACTCGATCGTTTGTTTCACAAGATTTTGTTAGTAAGTTAAATTATCAAGTTGAGTATTTAAATGAAATAATGACTGTGGAATTGGCAAATCAAGAACGAGTATCTGTTAATCAAGTTTATGAGAATTGTGAGATTGAGATTTCTGGTAATAAGTTTTGTGTAGATTTGATACCATTTAAGTTAGGAGAATTTGACGTTATCTTAGGAATGGATTGGTTATCTAAGCAAGATGCCCAGATAGATTGTCGAAATAAGAAGGTAATGGTGAAAACGCCAGATGAAAGAATAGTAACGTTCAAGGGCCAGAAACAAGTAAATAAGTTCTTATCAATGATTCAAGCCAAGAAGTTACTACGACAAGGATGTAGCATTTCGTGGCATATGTGATTGATAGGAGTCAGGAGCCAGCGAAACTTGAAGATATTCCAGTAGTGAATGAATTTCCAGACGTGTTTCCCGACGAGTTACCAGGACTTCCTCCAGATAGAGAAATTGAGTTTGCAATCGACTTAGCACCTGGAACAGAACCGGTATCCAAGGCCCCGTATAGAATGGAGCCCGTTGAGATGAAAGAGCTAGCGAAGCAATTGCAAGAGCTGTTAGAGAAAGGAGTAATCAGACCCAGTATATCCCCGTGGGGTGCACCGGTATTATTTGTCAAGAAGAAAGATGGAAGCGTGAGATTGTGCATCGACTATAGGGAGCTCAACAAGCTTACAAACAAGAACAAGTATCCGTTACCCAGAATTGCCGATCTATTTGACCAATTGAAGAGAGCCAAGTACTTCTCCAAGATTGATTTAAGATCGGGATATCATCAACTGAATATTAAGTCAGAAGATATACCGAAGACATCTTTCAGAACAAGGTATGGACATTATGAATTTTTAGTGATGTCTTTTGGATTGACCAATGCCCATAAGCGTAGTTCCTGGACCAAGTGGACTACTATATGTACCATTACATCAAAAAATGACGCATGGAAAACCTTTTCTAGATCGCACAAGGTTAGTATAATATCTGACTGTAGCTTATCCAGTTTTGACACGTCTACTACTTTGTTGCACAAAGCATTAAAAAGAAACATAATCTAATAATTGTGACCCTAACATGCTTCGGAAGAATGGAGCGTATTGCAACCGAGAGTAATTATTGGAGAAGAATGTGGCAATCATGTGATTTCAGCCCGTAAATATTCAAATCAGGCATGGAAACACAATTTTTTATGTTCGATGCATGTCCGTATGGAAGTTTCATCGACATTAATGATGACAAGAAAGTCCTTTTTTCTGCCTTTGACAAAGTAAAGGGAGAAAGAGGCAAATAGGTTTTCTTTACTCCTACTTGGGGAGCCAAATCAGATCTAACGCCCATTTCCATCATATCACGACGGGCTGCCGCACTATCCTTTGTCTTATGGCGCATATTTAGTAATGTGCCAATCAGACTATCACATACATTCTTCTCGACATGCATGACATCAATACAGTGCCTAACATGGTGAAATTTCCAGTATTCTAACTCGAAAAATACTGACTTTTTCTTCCATGGACTTTCAACCTTCTTTGCCTTCTTCATTTTCTTCCCAAATTCAAATTTGATTTGTTCTTGCTCTGCTAACACTTCTTCTCCGGATAGGGTTCGACGCGGCTGCCCAAACTCTTGTTGTCCATTAAAAGCAGCCTTCTGCCTTCTATAAGGATGATGTATAGGCAAATATCGACGATGCCCTTGGTAGCACATTTTCCTACTATGAGTCAAAAATTTAGCTACGGTGTCATCTCCACAAACTGGACAACACTTATAACCCTTATTAACTCAGCCAGATAAATTTCCGTAAGCAGGGAAGTCATTTATCGTCCACATTAAAACTGCTTTTAAAGTGAAAAATGATTTGTTATACGCGTCATACATATTTGGTTCCCCTTCCTTCCAAAGCTTTTTTAAATCATCAATCATCGGTTGTAAGTAGATATCGATGTTATTACCAGGCTCATGCGGGCCAGGGACCAATATCGACAACATCATAAATTTTCTTTTCATACATAACCAGGGAGGAAGATTATAAGTCACCAATATGACTGGCCAACAACTATATCTATTAGATAGGCCATTATTGTGCGGGTTTACACCATCCGCCGATAAAGCCAAGGGAAGGTTTCTCGGTTCACTGCCAAAGGATGGCCACCTATAATCTATATTTTTCCAAGATGGAGAGTCGGTTGGATGTCGCATTTTACCATCTTGTGTCCGCTGTTGCGCATGCCAACACATTAGTTTAGCGGTGGAAGGAGATTTAAACATACGTTTAAATCTAGGAATTATTGAAAAATACCACATGACTTTGGCTGGAAGATTAATCCTCTCTTCACCTTTCTTTGTCAACTTCCACCGAGAAAGTCGACACTTAGGACACTTGGTTGCATCAGCATGTACACCCCTGTACAGTACACAGTCATTCGGACATGAATGGAACTTTATATACTCTAGACCTAAATTGGAAAGGGTTTTTTTTGCTTCATATGCATTACTAGGTAACACATTATCTTTGGGAAGTAGAGACCCAACAGAAGAAAGGAGGTCAGTGAAGGCACTATCGGTAATACCAAACCTAGATTTCCAGTTATGCAACTTCAACATCGACTCTAACTTAGTACAGTCACTACCCTCATATAGAGGTTGCTCAGCATCGGCTACGAACCTCCTAAACTAATATGAATCATTATCATATTGACTCGAGTTATATGTCGCTTCACAAACATCAACAGTTTCTGAAGCAGCGACATGCTCCTGATCTTGCTCTGACGCTTCATCAGAGGCTTGCTCAGGAGGTGGGTCTGGAGCTTGCTCTTCAGGTGGACAACTAGCACTTGAAGATTTAGGACCCGTAGAAGCAGTCTCCCCGTACCAAACCCAATGCACATAACCTAGACAAAAGCCATTATCATAGATATGGCCCCTGATTGTTTTTATAGAGAATTTTTTAAAATTGGTGCATCGTCCACAAGGGCAAGGAATTTTGTTACGATCTTCAGAATTTTCTTCAGCATATATCAAGAAGTTTTCCACCCCCATTTCAAATGCTAAAGAATCCCTATCTTGCAAAATCCATGTCTTATCCATCAAATTTCCCTACCTGATAGCCACTATAAATATTAAAAATCCAACACATACCTATTTATAATTATTTAATAAAAGGCATATCAAATTTGTGTTGGTTACTGTAGGGATTAATTATATAAACTTAGAAAGGAGTAAATACCTTGATATCCTAATAATTTATAGTACTAATTCATTACTCTAAGATCCTATACATATACCCAATTAATTACAAAACTAGACTAAATTTATAAACTAGACTAAATTAAACCAAGATAATTAAAACAAATTAAACCAAGATATTTGAAAATATCACATAATTAAAAACCAATAATTCCAACATTCACAGCCTAGACAATTGTTAAATTTCCTTCACATAAATAAAACTCAGTGAGAACTTGAGTATTGAAACAAATTCAGCCCATAAATAAATAAATTAAAATTATCTGTTACTTGTATCTGTGAGAAGGATAATTATACAAAACAATTACTATAATACAACACAAGTAACAGATAGTTCATATCAGGAATGCAGAGACTTGTTCATATCAGAGAAATGACTATCATACAAAACAAGAAATGCAGAGACTTGTTCATATCTGAGACCTGTTCAAATGCAGCCCCAAAACCCCCCCAAACCACACTAATATGTATGAACAACCCCCAGAAAACACATAATTAAAAACAGAACAGAAACATTTACATTTACATCAATGTACCTAAAACATTGATTTACATCAGTGTACCTAAAATATTTAACATGACATAAAATTCCCAAAAATAGGACATAAAACCCCCAAAAAGAAACAAACATAAAACCCCCAAAAACATAAAACATTTACATGCACAAAGAAGAAAAACAGTAAAGAAGAAAAGAAGATAAACATAAAACATTTACATGCACAAAGAAGATATTAAACATAAAAATGAGGGAGATAAACAGTAAAGAAGTAAAGAAGAATATACCTCCGGATGCTTTCAATGTTCCGAAACCCCAATGTTCTAAACCCTCAGTGCTCCAACCTCCAAATGCTGTCTACCTCCAGATACTAGCTCCAACCTCCAGATACTAGCTCAATTTCAAGTTTAATTTGCTCTAATTTGAAGCTCCAAATCTTGAATTAAATTGGGGCTAAAATTAGGGTTTCAGAGAAAAGAGAGAAGAGACGGTTAACAGAGACTAAGGTAAGAAGAGAGAAGAAAGGTAAGAAGACTAAGAGAGAAGGAGGGGACAGATGAGAGAGACGAGAGAGGCGAGGGTCGGGGAGAGATGAGAGGCTCGCAGGAGGTTTTTTGGAAAGGGGGGAAAATATGTTAAAGTGAATTTTTTGTTAAAATTAAAGGGGGGAAAGTGTACTGAAAAGCGGGGGGGGGGAGTTAAGTAATTTTTATTTTTTTTAAAAGGCCATAGACAACGGTTAACAAAATGAACTGATGTCAAAGTTAAAAACAAATTTGTGGCCTTTTTAATTTCTGAAGATAGACAACGGCTACTAAGTGAAACCGATGTCAATATGCGTATTCAACATCGCTTTTTACAAAACCGATGTTAAACTGCATTTTAACATCGGGTGCATTACATGCCGATGTCTAAGGACCGATGTCGTATCTACTATTTCTAGTAGTGGGTAACTAGTGATATACTCACCCTACTTTATGATCTGGGAATGAATCCAAAGATTTTTTTATATGCACTCGATATAAAACTCCTAATTATATTAATTGAGATTGTTGGTTTAAGAATTTTGATTTTTTGGGTTACGCGCCACTTAGATTGTTTGGGCTCTATTATAAATTACAGAAGTCCGGTTGGGACGATCTTATAGCCCACACAAAACTTATGAATTTTATTTTTCAGAGATGATCCAATAAGGAGAATTCAATATAAGCATCATAGAAACTGAAGAGACCTGACAATAACGAATTTTATTAGAGAATTATAGTCGGTTTAGAAATCTGACTTGAAAATTTAAGAATAATAATATATTTGTAAAATTAAAATAGGGATCAGATTTTTTTATTAGTTTTTGACATATTAGAGACACATACGATGTAGGGAGTATATAATTATGATTTTTTAGAGAGAGAATAAAGAAAGATTTTAGTCTTGTGATAAAACTAAAGATTAAATGTTCTTATTATATTAATTATATTTCTTTATTTTCTTAGTTTTATAACTTGTATAATTATTATTCAGTAGTCATTTATAGAGCAGAGAAGGGTAGTCATGTTTATAATATAATTTTAGCACAATTTTTTATGTGATTTGATTGATTATGCCTGTTATAGTTATTTATATTTTCATTATTAATTTATGTAATCGGGCGATATAATGTATTAATTAGATAAAAATAGGAGTTATAAATAGGATATTTTACTCATTAGAGACACAAATATGATTACCATAATTTGAAGTGAAAGTGGGATAAATAATGGAATTTTTAGAGGATTAATACTCAGGAGATATTAACAATTGCTTTAATTGGGTGATTAGCTGAATTAACAAAAGTTATTGACATGAAAGTGTGCTTCCAGATTGTTAGTACTTGAGAAAAATTAACATAATCTTAGTTATATGCCCACTTTAGTTTCTTTAACTTAGGATCTATGTAATTCATAACCATAATAGACCTAATTGCCGTAGGTATTTATATTCATTGTTTAACGTAATTAGTTTATTGTTGATTTAGTTGTAATACTTACCTAGCAAAATATGCATCACACAATCATTTTGTTGTTGAACCAATGAAAAAGTAATTGAGTCAAAATCGACTAAACATATCTCCTTGTGTATATGACCCACTTGCCACTTTGTACTTTTCAAATAATCAAAATGGACTAAGTTCTATAATTTGTTTTTGGAATATTTAGTTCATTTGGTTTATGAGCCTCTTCACAATGAATCCAAAAGAAATTATGCTTATTTGATTGTTGGGATTTTGTTTAACTTTCACTACGTTTTATCTATAAGATAGGTTCGTAAAATTACAATTACGGCCCAATCTACAGCGAGGACAGTTCATTGATATTTTATTCCTCGGTCGGCCCAATTCCAGTATGTTCTCGAGTATTCTATACCCTTCAAAATGCTGATTATATGTATATGTTTCTCACATTCTTTAATCACTTATTCTTTGCACTCATCTCGCTAGTTCGTTAGTTCCCCATTTTCTTTTTGAGTTTCTTCACATATCACTAATTTTAATATCGGGTTTTAATCCATCTCCTAATTTTTCCTCAATCTATATCAACCACATCTACGGTGTCCATTATACTTACCATCATGACTTTTTCGATTCAAATTGGTAAGTGATGGCTCAACCTAATTCTTTGAACATTTATATCTTCTAGATGCCGAGACTCATAATTACTTTATTCTTGATCATCGGACCGTATTTAGCTAAATAGAGATGTCAAATCTTGAATATTTTTTTACGCTAAGATTTTACCTTTAATTTATATACATTTCTGTCATTTGTTGAAATTATAGTGCTTAATATTAATATATATTATTTGGCTTGAGTTCTTGGACTCATTTGAATTTTGAATGTGATTCGAAATTTATTTAATGTTTAGTATTGGTTCTCAATGGATGTAATTTCTAATCAAATCCAGTCCTCATATTCGTGTTTCGATTTTGTTTATAGAGAAATGAATACACCATGATAATAATACTTTACATTTGTAAATTAGCACTAATTTTTAACTCCATTTGATTTGCATTTTGTCGGTAAAATGCACATGTCAAATCTTTGTAATCTTTTCTTTTATCTATAATTTATTGTTCGTTGTAAAAGGACACTTAATATATTGCTTGATTTCCATTCGTAGATACATGATGATTGCCAAAAAACAATGAAGAAAATGCTCCCCAAAGAATTAAGGTGGAACACTCCTTGGTAAGTAATAATCTTCTTTTAGCATCCTATAGTTTGTGTTTTTTTAGTGTTTTAATGGCCTAAGTAAAAGTTTTAGGGAATTAAAAAAGATGTTTTGGATCCATTGATTTATTTTTCATTGGGTATTAACCTTTTTTTGTCCCATTTAAAAACGACAGTAAATGAAATGTAAGATTAATCTTTTTTGACCAGCCTGACCACAGTTCTTCCCATCCCAGACCAAGTTTTTCTTTCTGCATTCTCAGATCATATTTTCCCTGATCTTTACGGGAGGGTCTGTTCCAGAATTACGAAGCTCTTCATTTTTTCTCTCTACGTCTGATTCACTTGCATAACGAGTTACAATGCAGTTTAATTTGGTCCTGTCATCCATTGGGAGGTTATGGATGTAACATCTTTTTCTTGTTGCTGCATAAATGTGAAGCGAGTCCCCGAATTCCGGTTCAATGTCGTAAAGTTCTTTTCTGATGGTTTCCCGCACCCCTTACTCAGCAAGTACAACTAAACATCTATCTTAATTGTTTAAAAATCAAAAGCTTGATATATTTTTAATTGTATAATTGAATTTATATTAGTTTTTGTAATAATTAATAAAACTACTTATATATATATATGTACATAATAAAACATTAGAAAAAAATATGTATGGTACAAAAACGTATTAACTTATGAGTGGTGTTTAATGTCTAAATTTTTAAAAGGTTATGACTTTGATAAGATAAAATTTTCAGAAGACACTTAATATTAAAATATAAATATTATAGGCAAGTTAATTTTAATTTTCTGACTAAACTAAAACCGGTTGGTTATAATCGTTAATTAATTTGTTATTCAAATTTTAACAAAAATTCGAATCCCCCCAAACATTTCATGAAAATTTTAAATTTCAGCTGAAACTAAAACCCACTTAATTCTGTTGGTTATAGTCATCAATTGGATGATTTTTTACGCGGATTATACAATTTTCCACGAAAATTCAAATATCCACAACAAATGATTTTATGAAAATTTAATTTTTTCTACCAAAACTAAAATAAAATAAAATTGGTTCCATTAAATGGTGGGTATTGTACGACCGCTATTCAAATTTTCAAGATAATTTAAATTCCCCTCCTAAAAATTACACGAACAGTACAAGAAATTCCCAATCATACAAAGTTCCATACACAATGGTTAAAAAAACCGGTCGTCCTAAAAAATATTCAACAGTGAATTGATTTCGCATAACAGTTTCCTCACAGGAATAGAAAATTCTTGAAAAAGTCCACGTCCCAAAAATGAGATTCGTTAATGATTAACCATAAATTTATTCAAAAGATCTTTAACACCATCCAACCATACCGATGCCAAGATATATCGATTTTAGTCATAAAAAAATTAAAAAATATTACAAGTTCATAATACAAAATAGAAACACCAGGTAAATTCCTGATTTACAGATAATTTTTGTAAATATTTTTTTCGACAATCTAATTGTATGGAAATAAGATGTATTGATTTTAATAATAAGAAAAAATTACAAAAAAAAATTAAATTCATCTTGCATGACGGGAATAGAAAACTCTAGGACAAGTCTGATGCCAAAACACGAGATTTGTTCCTAATTAACTAGATAATTTTTTAAACAATTTTTTCGACGATTCAACCATACGGGTGTTAAGTTATAATGATTTTAGTCAAAAGAAAAAATAACAAAAAAAATTTAAATTCATCTTGGATGACACTAATAGAAAAATCTAGAAAAAGTCCAACTCCCCATATGAGATTTGTTCGTGATAAACAACAAAATTTTTTAATGATTTTTTCAATGAATCCAGGATGTCAAAATATATCCATTGTAGTCATATGAAAAAATTACAAAAAAAATCAAATTCATCTTGCATGACAGTAATAGAATATTATAGAAAAAGTCCAACTCCGTAACATAAGAATTCCGAGTTAACCAGATTATTTTTTAAACATTTTTTCGATGATCCGACCGTACAGATATTAACATGTATCGACTTTAGTCATCATAAAAATTTATGATAACGTTTCAAATTCATCTTGACGGGGAATAGAAAAAGTTAAGAAAAGTCTTACTCTCGGGATTTGTTCCCGATTAACTAGGAATTTTTTTTAACAATTTTTTCCATAATCTAATCCAACGTATATTAAGATATATGGATTTTAGCCATAAGAAAAAATTACAAAAAAAAATCAAATTCATCTTGCATGAAAAGAATATAAAAATTAAGAAAATGTGTGACTCCCAAAACAACAGATTTTTTTTCCGTTTAACTAGATAAATTTTTTAACAAATTTTTGAACCATCCAACCTCATGTTAAGATATAATTATTTTAATCATAAGAAAAAATTACAAAAGAATTTCAAATTCATCTTGAATAATAGGATTAGAAAAATTTAGGAAAGAAACATGAGATTTGTTCCTAGAAGATGTTAAAATAATGAGATGGGAGAATGATATAGAACAGAAAAATTGGAAGAAGATAGGAAGTAATACACCTCTGCAAGAAAAGTAGCAAGACTTTGTATTTACCTCTACATTAGAAAGTGAGATAAAAAGTGATTGTTTTTTATGAAATATCTCTTCCATAAGTTTATTCAATTTATATAAACTTTTCATGTGTATCTTAATATGCTCTAGGAACTAGAAAAATGGTTGAATATATTATTTATGACCAAAATGTTTATCAAATTATGTCCAGATGACTATACTCTTATAATTCAAAAATGCCAAGAGATTAATAAACCCCTACAAGTACACGTACATGTTCTATGTCCATATTGTTAAAGTTACTAATAGACATATCCCAAGTTGTCATGAATTACATTTACAATAACTCATTGCGTATAGATAAATAATCTGTCTAACAAACTAATAAGATGTACCTTGTAGAGCAAGTAGGTATATAAAACCACCATCACCATTTGGAAACCTCTTTTGAGCTCTTCCAAAAAGCCTCGGCAAAGCTTTGCCTGATAAAAAAAATAAAGAAGCATTTTTTTAGAGGAGAAAATGTGAAAAGAAATGCTTACATGATACTTAATTTTATGTCACCTTTCGTTTTCTATTTTTGACTTCAGTTCATCAATCCTTGCTTTAATATCCGAAGATACACTGTCATCAAGACATTTAAGAACAGTCAGTTAACAGTTCATCAGATAAATTGCAGAAAATATGTCCAAACATGAGCCCCCTCTTTCAAATGCAATAACAAATAAATCACACAGTTTTGCAATAATGATTTCAGTACAAAATAATAATAACATCTTATAGAAAGCAAAGAAGCACCCTATGGGAATGTAGAATCAAAACGCTTCAGAGCTGGCAAGATGATTACGAGTTCTGTAAATAACATTGTTGTAATCTAATTCTTGTGTCATAAATATGAATTCAATGAGATGAAGATGAACACATAATCACAGATAAACATAGCATGTAATGATGCACCCACCAACAGCATTAGATCAAAGAAATCTAGTAATTGAAATTGTGGCTAGAGCTGAATAATATCACTATTAGTTGTTTTTATAAATTACAAGATGTAAACAGATGCAGTAGATCTTTAACAATTTTACACACAATAGCAACACAGAGACATGTGCGTCGTACACCCACACCTATACACTTAAAAAAATACAGAGGACTAGTAAATATAACAACATCCGAGTTTATCACAATGAAAAACTTATCATAAACACGGATAAAATCACAAAGAAAAGCGTTAAAACTAATCAATCATATAAGTCATCTCAAACACATCCATATATATACTCATAAGTACATAACCACTCAAGTAATAATGACGTGTGCTTATACCTTACTAAGGTTATAATAATTGGAATCAACCATTTACCAAATATATTCATTCTAATTTAATATCAAGTGCAAACAAAAGTTTTGTAAATAATTAAACATATAAAAACACATAACAGCATCTTGGCTGCTGGACTCCACAGAAACTCAGTTGGCCTCCAGATTTTTAACAAATCCATAAATAGGTTTGTTACAGTGAAATTTGGTGGAGACTTAGTTGAATCAGAGAGCTAGCTAACATAAAAATGTCAGATGAAAACAAGGTGTTTAGAGCCGCTAACAAGTCGTCAATATAGCCAACAAACCTTGTCCAGAAACTCTACGCACACTATACCAAAATCACCATATCTCTTGACTCAAATATGATTTTAAGATAATTCTTTCGCGAGTAGAATCTTGACTCGAGAATCAATCTAAACACAAAAGAGTTACAAAACAGAAATTAGCTATATTAAACAGCTATACTTACAACATATAGGACAATAGATAAATTTGAGAAAACAGTTTTTACAAATAATTTTAACATTTAACAATTAATTAAACCCATAATCTCTATTAATCAAATCATCAAACACTTAGCATGCAAACCATATAATTGAATCTTAATATCTCAATATTATCATGACAGTAATAAGCACGATTACAGAATCAAATATCTTCAAACACCATATTCTCTAGGAGGTCCAATCTGTAATGCAACTCAACCGAATTAAATTATCAATACAATTACACCTATCATTTAGAAAGGAAATAAAAATGGCACAACAAAGACACAGTGAAACCAAGAAATGACCTAAACTGACTTCCTTTTTAAATAATTTACACGCTTAAGTTTCTAAATCCATATCAATCGAAGCACAAAGTTAACCATAAGCCCACACAATATGCAAGCAAGTATCAAAGAGTGAAAGATAAAAAAGACCGGACTCGAGCCTCAAATCGAACAAATTTGAACAGACAGATGGTGGTGCCATATTAACTAGAGAGACACTGTCGGGTGAGGGAATAGAGGATGGAGAAAGATGAGTCAGAAAGATTAAGAAATTGAGAGAATGAGAGAGATATTCAGAGATAAGTAATTGAGAGAATGAGATAGATATTGAGAGATTATAAGAGAGATAGAGTAAAACAAAAAGAAAGGAGGAAAAATAAAAGAATCTGGCACGTATCACCCACTCTCACTACCACGTACCCATTCCCGCCTGCCCAACCTGAATTTTGACGCCCGCTTTTAATTTTAACGATACAATTCACGGATAAAAACAAATCAAAATAATTCCCAAGTAATTTTAAAATCCCATAAATAAAAAACTAGTAAAATGAAATTTTCTGAACTTTTTAAAGAAATTTTGAATTTAACATCGAATTAACAATTAATTATGATCGGAATTAAATTTGAGACTGAATATTTGATGAAATATTATTTTTCTAATAATATTTAGATTTATGAAAATTAAACTATATTATTCCTACTGAATACAAACACAAATTAATACAATGACACCTCCAACCGAAGAAAACAATTAATAACACGAATAATTCAACACATAATTAATATTTAACACTGAACACATAAATTGCCTAATCATCTTTTATTTAATAATACGAAAAAAACAAAGTCTTTATACATATATTCAAATTAGTCACATGCGCAAGGTCTTTCGAATAAGGTCAATATCTCATGAATCTTTTATAAAGCGGTTGATAAAGCGCAAGAGAAAGGAAATTGTGTCAGAGGTCGTAAAAGATAATTCAATTCAGAGGAAAAGTCTAGATTAAAATGTTGGAAGATTGAAACAATTACGTCAAAGACGACAATGAAGGAGAGGAAGGTAAAGTTGTTAGTGGAAAAATCTTTGGATTATCTTTGGAATGAATCCAAAGATTTTTTTTATATGCACCCGATATAAAACTCCCAATTATATTAATTGAGACTGTTGGTTTTAGAATTTTGATTTTTTGGATTACGCGCTACTTAGATTGTTTGGGCTCTATTATAAATTACAAAAGTCCGGTTGGGACCATCTTATAGCCCACACAAAGCTTATGAATTTTATTTTTCGGAGATGGTCCAATAAGGAGAATTCAATAAAAGCATCATAGAAACTGGAGAGACCTGACAATAACAAATTTTATTGGAGAATCATAGTCGGTTTAGAAGTCTGACTTGTAAATTTATGAATAATAATATATTTGTAAAATTAAAATAGGGATCAGATTTTTTTATTAGTTTAAGAAATATTAGAGACACATACGATGTAGAGAGTATATAGTTATGATTTTTTACAGAGATAATAAAGAAAGATTTTAGTCTTGTGATAAAACTGAAGATTACATGTTCTTATTAGATTAATTATATTTCTTTATTTTCTTAGTTTTATAACTTGTATAATTATTATTCAGTAGTCATTTATAGGGCAGAGAAGGGTAGCCATGTTTATAATATAATTTTAGCACAATTTTTATGTGATTTGATTAATTATGCCTATTATAGTTATTTATATTTTCATTATTAATTTAAGTAATCGGGCGATATAATGTATTAATTAGATGAAAATAGGAGTAATAAATAGGATATTTTACTCATTAGAGACACAAATATGGTTATCATAATTTGAAGTGAGAGTGGGATAAATAATGGAATTTTTAGAGGATTAATACTCGAGAGATATTAACAATTGCTTTAATTGGGCGATTGATTGAATTAACAAAAGTTATTGACATGAAAGCGTGTTTCCACATTGTTAGTACTTGAGACAAATTTACATAATCTTAGTTATATGCCCACTTTAGTTGCTTTAGCTTAGGATCTAAGTATTTCATAACCATAATAGACATAATTGCCCTAGGTTTTTATATTCATTGTTTAACATAATTAGTTGTGTTGATTTAGTTGTAATACTTACCTAGAAAAATATGTATCACACAATCATTTTGTTGTTGAACCAATGTAAAAGTAATTGAGTCGACTAAACATATCTCCTTGTGTATATGACCCACTTGCCAATTTGTAATTTTCAAATAATCAAAATGGACTAAGTTCTATAATTTGTTTTTGCAATATTTAGTTCATTTGGTTCATGGGCCTCTTCACAATGAATCCAAAAGAAATTATGCTTATTTGATTGTTGGGATTTTGTTTAACTTTCACTACGTTCTATCTATAAGATAGGTTCGTAAAATTACAATTACGGCCCAATCTACAGCGAGGACAGTTCATTGATATTTAATTTCTCGGTCGGCCCAATTCGAGTATGTTCTCGAGTATTCTGTACCCTTCAAAATGCTGAATATATGTATATGTTTCTCACATTCTTTAATCACTTATTCTTTGCAGTCATCTCGCCAGTTCGTTAGTTCCCCGTTTTCTTTTTGAGTTTCTTCACATATCACTAATTTTAATATCGGTTTTTAATCCATCTCCTAATTTTTCCTCAATCTATATCAACCACATCTACGGTGTCCATTATACTTACCATCATGACTTTTTCGATTCAAATTGGTAAGTGATGGCTCAACCTAATTCTTTGAACATTTATATCTTCTAGATGCCGAGACTCATAATTACTTTATTCTTGATCATCAGACCGTATTTAGCTAAATAGAGATGCCAAATCTTGCAATAGTTTTTTACGCTAAGATTTTACCTTTAATTTATATACATTTCTGTCATTTGTTGAAATTATAGTGCTTAATATTAATATATATTACTTGGCTTGAGTTCTTGGACTCATTTGAATTTTGAATGTGATTCGAAATTTATTTATTGTTTAGTATTGGTTCTCAATGGATGTAATTTCTAATCAAATCCAGTCCTCATATTCGTGTTTCGATTTTGTTTATAGAGAAGTGAATACACCATGATAATAATACTTTACATTTGTAAATTAGCACTAATTTTTAACTCCATTTGGTTTGCATTTTGTAGGTAAAATGCACATGTCAAATCTTTGTAATCTTTTCTTTTATCTATAATTTATTGTTCAGTTGTAAAAGGGCACTTAATATATTGCTTGATTTCCATTGGTAGATACATGACGTTTGCCAAAGAACAATGAAGAAAATGCTCCCCAAAGAATTAAGGTGGAACACTCCTTGGTAAGTAATAATCTTCTTTTAGCATCCTATAGTTTGTGTTTTTTTAGTGTTTTAATGGCCTAAGTAAAAGTTTTAGGGAATTAAAAAAGATGTTTTGGATCCATTGATTTATTTTCATTGGGTGTTAACCTTTTTTTGTCCCATTTAAAAATGACAGTAAATGAAATGTAAGATTAATCTTTTTGACCAGCCTGACCACAGTTCTTCCCATCCCAGACCAAGTTTTTCTTTCAGCATTCTCAGATCACATTTTCCCTGATCTTTACGGGAGGGTCTGTTCCAGAATTACGAAGCTCTTCATTTTTTCTCTCTACGTCTGATTCACTTGCATGACGAGTTACAATGCAGTTTAATTTGGTCATGTCATCCATTGGGAGGTTATGGATGTAACATCTTTTCCTTGTTGCTGCATAAATGTGAAGCGAGTCCCCGAATTCCGGTTCAATGTCGTAAAGTTCTTTTCTGATGGTTTCCCGCACCCCTTACTCAGCAAGTACAACTAAACATATATCTTAATTGTTTAAAAATCAAAAGCTTGATATATTTTTAATTGTATAATTGAATTTATATTAGTTTTTGTAATAATTAATAAAACTACTTATATATATATGTACATATTAAAACATTAGAAAAAAATATGTATGGTACAAAAACATATTAACTTATGAATGGTGTTTAATGCCTAAATTTTTTAAAGGTTATGACTTTGATAAGATAAAATTTTCAGAAGACACAATTTTCCACGAAAATTCAAATAACCACAACAAATGATTTTATGAAAATTTAATTTTTTCTGCCTAAACTAAAACAAAATAAAATTGGTTCCATTAAATGGGGGTATTGTACGACCGCTTATTCAAATTTTCAAGATAATTTAAATTCCCCCTCCTAAAAATTAGACGAATAGTACAAGAAATTCCCAATCATACAAAGTTCCATACACAACGGTTAAAAAAACCGGTCGTCCTAAAAAATATTCAACAGTGAATTGATTTGGCATAACAGTTTCCTCACAGGAATAGAAAATTCTTGAAAAAGTCCACGTCCCAAAAATGAGATTCGTTCATGATTAACCATAAATTTATTGAAAAGATCTTTAACACCATCCAACCATGCCGATGCCAAGATATATCGATTTTAGTCATAAAAAATTAAAAAATATTACAAGTTCATAATACAAAATAGAAACACCACGTAAATTCCTGATTTACAGATAATTTTTGTAAATATTTTTTTCGACAATCTAATTGTATGGAAATAAGATGTATTGATTTTAATAATAAGAAAAAATTACAAAAAAAAAATTAAATTCATCTTGCATGATGGGAATAAAAAACTCTAGGACAAGTCTGATGCCAAAACACGAGATTTGTTCCTAATTAACTAGATAATTTTTTAAATAATTTTTTCGACGATTCAACCATACGGGTGTTAAGTTATAACGATTTTAGTCAAAAGAAAAAATAACAAAAAAAATTCAAATTCATCTTGCATGACACTAATAGAAAAATCTAGAAAAAGTCCAACTCCCCATATGAGATTTGTTCCTGATAAACAACAGAATTTTTTAATGATTTTTTCAACGATCCAGGATGTCAAAATATATCCATTGTAGTCATATGAAAAAATTACAAAAAAAATCAAATTCATCTTGCATGACAGTAATAGAAAATTATAGAAAAAGTCCAACTCCGTAACATAAGAATTCCGAGTTAACCAGATTATTTTTTAAATATTTTTTCGATGATCCGACTGTACAGATATTAACATGTATCGACTTTAGTCATCATAAAAATTTATGATGACGTTTCAAATTCATCTTAACGGGGAATAGAAAAAGTTATGAAAAGTCTTACTCTCGGGATTTGTTCCCGATTAACTAGGAATTTTTTTTAATAATTTTTTCGATAATCTAATCCAACGTATATTAAGATATATGGATTTTAGCCATAAGAAAAAATTACAAAAAAAATCAAATTCATCTTGCATGACGGGAATAGAAAACTCTAGGACAAGTCTGATGCCAAAATACGAGATTTGTTCCTAATTAACTAGATTATTTTTTAAACAATTTTTTCGACGATTCAACCATACGGGTGTTAAGTTATAACGATTTTAGTCAAAAGAAAAAATAACAAAAAAATTTCAAATTCATCTTGCATGACACTAATAGAAAAATCTAGAAAAAGTCCAACTCCCCATATGAGATTTGTTCCTGATAAACAACAGAATTTTTTAATTATTTTTTCAACGATCCAGGATGTCAAAATATATCCATTGTAGTCATATGAAAAAATTACAAAAAAAATCAAATTCATCTTGCATGACAGTAATAGAAAATATAGAAAAAGTCCAACTCAGTAACATAAGAATTCCGAGTTAACCAGATTATTTTTTAAATATTTTTTCGATGATCCGACTGTACAGATATTAACATGTATCGACTTTAGTCATCATAAAAATTTATGATAACGTTTCAAATTCATCTTGACGGGGAATAGAAAAAGTTAAGAAAAGTCTTACTCTCGGGATTTGTTCCCGATTAACTAGGAATTTTTTTTAACAATTTTTTCGATAATCTAATCCAACGTATATTAAGATATATGGATTTTAGCCATAAGAAAAAATTACAAAAAAAAATCAAATTCATCTTGCATGAAAAGAATATAAAAATTAAGAAAATGTGTGACTCCCAAAACAACAGATTTTTTTTCGGTTTAACTAGATAAATTTTTTAAAATTTTTTTGAACCATCCAACGTCATGTTAAGATATAATTAATTTAATCTTAAGAAAAAATTACAAAAGAATTTCAAATTCATCTTGAATAATAGGATTAGAAAAATTTAGGAAAGAAACATGAGATTTGTTCCTACTAGATGTTAAAATAATGAGATGGGGGAATGATATAGAACAGAAGAATTGGAAGAAGATAGGAAGTAATACACCTCTGCAAGAAAAGTAGCAAGACTTTGTATTTACCTCTACATTAGAAACTGAGATAAAAGTGATTGTTTTTTATGAAATATCTCTTCCATAAGTTTGTTCAATTTATATAAACTTTTCATGTGTATCTTAATATGCTCTAGGAACTAGAAAAATGGTTGAATATATTATTTATGACCAAAATGTTTATCAACTTATGTCCAGATGACTAGACTCTTAGAATTCAAGAATGCCAAGAGATTAATAAACCCCTACAAGTACACGTACATGTTCTATGTCAATATTGTTAAAGTTACTAATAGACATATCCCAAGTTGTCATGAATTACATTTACAATAACTCATTGTGTATAGATAAATAATCTGTCTAACAAACTAATAAGATGCACCTTGTAGAGCAAGTAGGTATATAAAACCACCATCACCATTTGGAAACCTCTTTTGAGCTCTTTGAAAAAGCCTCGGCAAAGCTTTGCCTGATAAAAAAATAAAGAAGCATTTTTTTAGAGGAGAAAATGTGAAAAGAAATGCTTACATGATACTTAATTTTATGTCACCTTTCGTTTTCTATTTTTGACTTGAGTTCATCAATCCTTGCTTTAATATCCGAAGATACACTGTCATCAAGACATTTAATAACAGTCAGTTAACAGTTCATCAGATAAATTGCAGAAAATATGTCCAAACATCAGCCCCCTCTTTCAAATGCAATAACAAATAAATCACACATTTTTGCAATAATGATTTCAGTGCAAAATAATAATAACATCTTATAGAAAGTAAAGAAGCACCCTATGGGAATGTAGAATCAAAACGCTTCAGAGCTCGCAAGATGATTACGAGTTCTGTAAATAACATTGTTGTAATCTAATTCATATATATGAATGTGTCATAAATATGAATTCAATGAGATGAAGATGAACACATAATCACAGATAAACATAGCATGTAGTGATGCACCCACCAACAGCATTAGATCAAAGAAATCTAGTAATTGAAATTGTGGCTAGAGCTGAATAATATCACTATTAGTTGTATTTATAAATTACAAGATGTAAATACATGCAGTAGATCTTTAACAATTTTACACACAATAGCAACACAGAGACATGTGCGTCGTACACCCACACCTATACACTTAAAAAAATACAGAGGACTAGTAAATATAACAACATCCGAGTTTATCACAAAGAAAAACTTATCATAAACACGGATAAAATCACAAAGAAAAGGGTTAAAACTAATCAATCATATAAGTCATCTCAAACACATCCCTACATATACTCATAAGTACATAACCACTCAAGTAATAATGACGTGTGCTTATACCTTACTAAAGTTTTAATAATTGGAATCAACCATTTACCAAATATATTCATTCTAATTTAATATCAAGTGCAAACAAAAGTTTTGTAAATAATTAAACATATAAAAACACATAACAGCATCTTGGCTGCTCAACTCCACAGAAACTCAGTTGGCCTCCAGATTTTTAACAAATCCATAAATAGGGCTGTTACAGTGAAATTTGGTGGAGACTTAGTTGAATCAGAAAAATGTCAGTTGAAAACAAGGTGTTTAGAGCCGCTAACAAGTCGTCAATATAGCCAACAAACCCTGTCAAGAAACTCTACGCACACTATACCAAAATGACCGTATCTCTTGAATCAAATATGATTTTAAGCTAATTCTTTCGCGAGTAGAATCTTGACTCGAGAATCAATCTAAACACAAAAGAGTTACAAAACAGAACTTAGCTATATTAAACAGCTATACTTAAAACATATAGGACAATAGATAAATTTGACAAAACAGTTTTTACAAATAATTTTAACATTTAACAATTAATTAAACCCATAATCTCTATTAATCAAATCATCAAACACTTAGCATGCAAAGCATATAATTGAATCTTAATATCTCAATATTATCATAACAATAATAAGCACGATTACAGAATCAAATATCTTCAAACACCATGTTCTCTAGGAGGTCCAATCTGTAATGCAACTCAACCTAATTAAATTATCAAAACAATTACACCTATCATTTATAAAGGAAATAAAAATGGCACAACAAAGACACAGTGAAACCAAGATATGACCTAAACTGACTTCCTTATTAAATAATTTACACGCTTAAGTTTCTAAATCCATTATCATCCAAGTCTAACAAATTTTTCCACCACACAAAACTGAAAATTTCCCTAACAATAAAACTACCCAAATCATCACCTTGGCCATATCAATCGAAGCACAAAGTTAACCATAAGCCAACACAAACAAGAAACAAATACATAAAATTATATTTCCCAACGCAAACAACTAACAAATATGCACACCCATACATATACGAAAGCAAGTATCAAAGAGTGAAAGATAAAAAAGACCGGACTCGAGCCTCAAATCGAACAAATTTGAACCGACAGATGGTGGTGCCATATTATCTAGAGAGACACGGTCGGGTGAGGGAATAGAGGATGGAGAAAGATGAGTCAGAAAGATTAAGAAATTGAGAGAATGAGAGAGATATTCATAGATAAGTAATTGAGAGAATGAGATAGATATTGAGAGATTATAAGAGAGATAGAGTAAAACAAAAAGAAAGGAGGAAAAATAAAAGAATCTGGCACGTATCCCCCACTCTCACTGCCACGTACCCATTCCCGCCTGCCCAACCTGAATTTTGACGCCCGCTTTTAATTTTAACGATACAATTCGCGGATAAAAACAAATCAAAATAATTCCCAAGTAATTTTAAAATCCCATAAATAAAAAACTAGTTAAATGAAATTTTCTGAACTTTTTAAAGAAATTTTGAATTTAACATCGAATTAACAAATATTTATGATCAGAATTAAATTTGAGACTGAATATTTGACGAAATATTTTTTTTCTAATAATATTCAGATTTATGAAAATTAAACTTTATTATTCCTACTGAATACAAACACAAATTAATACAATGACACCTCCAACCGAAGCAACAATTAATAACACGAATAATTCAACACATAATTAATATTTTACACTGAACACATAAATTGCCTAATCATCTTTTATTTAATAATACGAAAAAACAAAGTCTTTATACATATATTCAAATTAGTCACATGCGCAAGGTCTTTCGAATAAGGTAAATATCTCATGAATCTTTTATAAAGCGGTTGATAAAGCGCAAGAGAAAGGAAATTATGTCAGAGGTCGTAAAAGATAATTCAATTCAGAGGAAAAAGTCTAGATTAAAATGTTGGAAGATTGAAACAATTACGTCAAAGACGACAATGAAGGAGAGGAAGGTAAAGTTGTTAGTGGAAAAATCTTTGGATTATCTTTGGAATGAATCCAAAGATTTTTTTTATATGCACCCGATATAAAACTCCCAATTATATTAATTGAGACTGTTGGTTTTAGAATTTTGATTTTTTGGGTTACGCGCTACTTAGATTGTTTGGGCTCTATTATGAATTACAAAAGTCCGGTTGGGACCATCTTATAGCCCACACAAAGCTTATGAATTTTATTTTTCGGAGATGTTCCAATAAGGAGAATTCAATAAAAGCATCATAGAAACTGGAGAGACCTGACAATACCGAATTTTATTAGAGAATCATAGTCGGTTTAGAAGTCTGACTTGTAAATTTATGAATAATATATTTGTAAAATTAAAATAGGGATCAGATTTTTTTATTAGTTTAAGAAATATTAGAGACACATACGATGTAGAGAGTATATAGTTATGATTTTTTACAGAGATAATAAAGAAAGATTTTAGTCTTGTGATAAAACTGAAGATTACATGTTCTTATTAGATTAATTATATTTCTTTATTTTCTTAGTTTTATAACTTGTATAATTATTATTCAGTAGTCATTTATAGGGCAGAGAAGGGTAGCCATGTTTACAATATAATTTTAGCACAATTTTTATGTGATTTGATTAATTTTGCCTATTACAGTTATTTATATTTTCATTATTAATTTAAGTAATCGGGCGATATAATGTATTAATTAGATGAAAATAGGAGTAATAAATAGGATATTTTACTCATTAGAGACACAAATATGGTTAACATAATTTGAAGTGAGAGTGGGATAAATAATGGAATTTTTAAAGGATTAATACTCGAGAGATATTAACAATTGCTTTAATTGGGCGATTAATTGAATTAACAAAAGTTATTGACATGAAAGCGTGTTTCCACATTGTTAGTACTTGAGACAAATTTACATAATCTTAGTTATATGTCCACTTTAGTTCCTTTAGCTTATGATCTGAGTATTTCATAACCATAATAGACATAATTGCCCTAGGTTTTTATATTCATTGTTTAACGTAATTAGTTTAGTGCTAATTTAGTTGTAATACTTACCTAGAAAAATATGTATCACACAATCATTTTGCTGTTGAACCAATGTAAAAGTAATTGAGTCGACTAAACCTATCTCCTCGTGTATATGACCCACTTGCCACTTTGTACTTTTCATATAATCAAAATGGACTAAGTTCTATAATTTGTTTTTGGAATATTTAGTTCATTTGGTTTATGGGCCTCTTCACAATGAATCAAAAAGAAATTGTGCTTATTTGATTATTGGGCTTTTGTTTAACTTTCACTCCATTCTATCTATAAGATAGGTTCGAAAAATTACAATTACGGCCCAATTCGAGTACGTTCTCGACTATTCTGTACCCTTCAAAATGCTGAATATATGTATATATTTCTCACATTCTTTAATCACTTATTCTTTGAAGTAATCTCACCAGTTCGTCAATTCCCCGCTTTCTTTTTAAGTTTCTTCACATATCATTATTTTTAATATCGGGTTCTAACCCATCTGCTAAATTTTCCTCAATCTATATCAACCACATCTACGGTGTACATAATACTTACCATCATGACTTTTTCGATTCAAATTGGTAAGTGATGGCTCAACCTAATTCTTTGAACATTTATATCTTGTAGATGCAGACACTCATAATTAATTTATTCTTGATCATCGGACCGTATTTAGCTAAATAGATATGTCAAATTCTTGAATATTTTTTAACGCTAAGATTTTACCTTTAATTTATATACATTTCTGTCATTTGTTGAAATTATAGTGTGTAATATTAATATATATTATTTTGCTTGAGTTCCTGGACTCATTTGAATTTTGAATGTGATTGCAAATTTATTTATTGTTTAGTATTGGTTCTCAATGGAGGTAATTTCTAATCAAATCCAGTCCTTATATTTTTGTTTCAATTTTGTTTATAGAGAAGTGAATACACCATGATAATAATACTTTACATTTGTAAATTAGCACTAATTTTTAACTCCATTTGGTTTGGATTTTGTCGGTAAAATGCACATGTCAAATCTTTGTAATCTTTTCTTTCATCTATAATTTATTGTTCGTTGTAAAAGGGCACTTAATATATTTCTTGATTTCCATTCGTAGATACATGACGTTTGCCAAAAAAACAATGAAGAAAATGCTCCTCAAAGAATTAAGGTCGAACACTCCTTGGTAAGTAATAATCTTCTTTTAGCATCCTATAGTTTGTGTTTTTTTAGTGTTTTAATGGCCTAAGTAAAAGTTTTAGGGAATTGAAAAAGATTTTTTGGATCCATTGATTTATTTTTCATTGGGTATTTACCTTTTTTTTGTCCCATTTAAAAACAACAGTAATTGAAATGTAAGATTAATCTTTTTTGACCAGCCTGACCACAGTTCTTCCCATCCCAGACCAAGTTTTTCTTTCTGCATTCTCAGATCACATTTTCCGTGATGTTTACGAGAGGGTCTGGTCCAGAATTACGAAGCTCTTCATTTATTTTCTCTACATCTGATGCACTTGCATGAGGAGTTACAATGCAGTTTAATTTGGTCCTGTCATCCCATTGCGGCCACCATTCTTTTGAGGAAGGAAGGGCTTCTTGTATGGTTCACGGAGGGATGGGACGAATCTGCAACCTCTCATCCATTGGGAGGTTATGGATGTAACCTCTTTTCGTTGTTGCTTCACAAACGTGAAGCGAGTCCCTGAATTCGGGTTCAATGTCGTAAAGTTCTTTTCTGATGGTTTCCAGCACCCCTGACTCAGCAAATACAACTAAACATCTATCTTAATTGTTTAAAAATCTAAATCTTGATATATTTTTAATTGTATAATTGAATTTATATTAGTTTTTGTAATAATTAATAAAACTACTTATATAAATATGTACATAATAGAACATTAGAAAAGAATATGCATTGTACAAAATATTTATATCTCAAAAACCTATTAACTTATGAGTGGTGTTTAATGCCTAAATTTTTACAAGGTTATGACTGTGATAAGATAAAATTTTCACAAGACACTTAATATTAAAATATAAATATTATAATAGGCAAGTTAATTTGACTTTTCTGACTAAACTAAAACCGGTTGGTTATAATCGTTAATTGGTTTGTTATTCAAATTTTAACAAAACTTCAAATCCCCCCAAACATTTCATGAAAATTTTAAACAGCTGAAACTAAAACCAACTTAATTCTGTTGGTTATAGTCATCAATTTAATGATTTTGTAGGCGGGTTATTCAATTTTTCAAGAAAATTCAAATATCAAAAACAAATGATTTTATGAAAATTTAATTTTTTCTGCCTAAACTAAAACAAAATAAAATTGGTTCCATTAAATGGTTGGTCTTGTACGACCGCTTATTCAAATTTTCAAGATAATTTAAATTCCCTCTCGTAAAAATTAGATGAACAATAGAAGAAATTCTCAATCATACAATGTTCCATACACAAAGGTTAAAAAAACTGGTAGTCCTAAAAAATATTCAACAGTGAATTTATTTAGCATAACAGTTTCCTCACAGGAATATAAAATTCTAGAAAAAGTCCACGTCCCAAAAATGTGATTAGTTCATGATTAACCATAAATTTATTCAAAAGATCTTTAACACCACCCAACCATACCGATGCCAAGATATATCGATTTTAGTCATAAAAAAATTAAAAAAAATTAGAAGTTCATATTACAAAACAGAAACACGAGGTAAATTCCTGATTTACAGATAATTTTTGTAAATATTTTTTCGACAATCCAATTGTATGGAAATAAGATTTATTGATTTTAATAATAAGAACAAATTACAAAAAAAAAATTGAATTCATCTTGCATGACGGGAATAGAAAACTCTAGGACAAGTCTGATGCCGAAACACGAGATTTGTTCCTAATTAACTAGATAATTTTTTTAACAATTTTTTCAACAATTCGACCATACGGATGTTAAGTTATATCGATTTTAGTCAAAAGAAAAAATAACAAAAAAAATTCAAATTCATCTTGCATGGCACTAATAGAAAAATCTAGAAAAAGTCCCACTCCCTATATGAGATTTGTTCCCGATAAACAAAAGAATTTTTTAATGATTTTTTCGACGATCCAGGATGTTAAAATATATCCATTCTAGTCATATGAAAAAATTATAAAAAAAATCAAATTCATCTTGCATGACAATAATAGAAAATTATAGAAAAAGTACAACTCCGTAACATAAGAATTCCTAGTTAACGAGACTATTTTTTAAACATTTTTTCGATGATCCGACTGTACATGTTAACATGTATCGACTTTAATCATCATAAAAATTTATAAAAATGTTTCAAATTCATCTTGACGGGGAATAGAAAAAGTTAGGAAAAGTCTTACTCTCGGGATTTATTTCCGATTAACTAGGAATTTTTTTAAACAATTTTTTCGACAATCTAATCCAATGTATATTAAGATATATGGATTTTAGCCATAAGAAAAAATTACCAAAAAAATCAAATTCATCTTGCATGAAAAGAATAGAAAAATCAAGAAAACGCCTAACTCCCAAAACAACAGATTTTTTCAAAGATATAATTATTTTAATCATAAGAAAAAAATTATAAAAAAATTTCAAATTCATCTTGAATAATAGGATTAGAAAAATTTAGGAAAGAAACATGAGATTTTTTGCAGCTGATTTACTGGAGAGGATCTCGACTAAAACAGTGGAAGATATGCTTTATAGTTGGACAGCTAGAAGACTTGTAGAAGATAATATCTGATTGATATATTTTAGGAGACAGAATTATATTTCATATCAATTAGAAGATATCTTGTAACTGTGTAGTATATAAACACAGCTTAGGGTTTACACTAGATGTTATCATTCACAACAGAAGATTATTCATTGTAACCCTAGCAGCTCTTAGTGATATTGTAATATCCGGGATATTTTGGGGAAGAAACAGTTTAGTCCCCCAGGTTTCCAGAGTTAGCATATTATGGATTCCTTTTTATAAATTATTTAAAAATCATATTTCCTATTTATTTTAATTATAAAAATTCGATTTTAATTTCTGAAAATTCCAAAAATTATTATTTTAATTCCAAAAATTATATTTAATTCAAAAATAAATCTGAATTAATTAGTTAATTAATTTCAGTTAATTTTTAATTGATTAATTAGTCAATTAATTCGAAAATTAATTGACTAATTGATTTAATTAATTATTAATTGATTTTAATTAATTATTTAATTAGATTTAATTATTTAAAAATGATTTAAAAATTCCGAAAAATAGTTGGAGCTTTAAAATATTATTTTAAATCGTTTTCAAGACTCGATAATTATTATGAAATTGTTTTAAAGCCAGAATTGGCCAATCGAACCTTGTTTACTACTTCGAAATTGATTCAACGATCTGTTTTAATTTCGGAAAATGTTTTAAAAATCATTTTTAAATATCTGAAAGCCTATTTATGACCCGAGACTTCTTTATAAATGATATACCATTGATTATGTGACGTGTTATGTGTTATATGTGACTTGTTGGTTAACTGTCGGTCTCTATATTCGATGTTTACTTATTTATTGCGTAACTTTCAATCCGTCAATCGGATTTGGATGAAACGAAGGGTAGATAGAAGTATGTGTTGAATCGAATCGTATGAGTTGAATATTGATAGATGCTTATGATATGTGAGCAGAAGAGGTAAGGCGTAGGAAAGGGAAACAGATAGTCAAGGAGTAAGACTTTGGTGATTGAGAGCAAGTGCAGTGTAGTAAGCTAGTACCAGGCAAGTGTTCTGACCTTCTCGAGATATTATAGTGATTGATAGTCCTATTTATATTGCAAGTGCTTTGAAGCACTGAACCCTAAACCCTGATTCCATTTATTGATCTTGAGTTATAAACCTGATTCTTTCTAAACCATTGATTGTTGTATCCCCAAATACGAACCTCAAATATACGATAATACACCACAAATACATACAAACTAATTATCAAACACTAAACCAGATTGCTTACACACTCAAACCATTGTATCTTATGCTTTGAAAGACAAAATCCTTGAAACCCTGAAATATTGATCTTTTTGTTATCCAATTCTTTCACTACCTAGCAGCCAAGCTTTGGAAATGCCATATTGATCTTTATGTAGATTGAAACCATTTTCATTATTGAACGTCCAATGTTCTTAATGATTTTGTTTATTGTTTATTACTGCTTATTCTGTTATTATGGTAGAATTGGATTGTTTTTATAAAATTGTGGACCAGATTCATGGTCAAACCATATAATGGTCAAGTTAGGCCAATATGTGCCTTGGATCCAGTAGTTAGAGCAGTGATGTGTGCTTTGCTCGGGGTTAGTGCATGACTGATTAGCAACCTAACCTTGGTTTTTAAAATGAAAATATAATATCCAATTTCAAATCATAATCCATTGTTCACTTGATATCATAACCATATTTACCTGAAGATCATTATTCTCAGTTTTGTCATTGTGACTTGCTGATCTAGTTAGCTCATTTGTGCAATGTTGTTTATGTTCTTTTCCAGTTAAGAAGGAACCGGTTGGTACCGAGGGTCCCCAGTCCAGCGCGAGAGCTAGGGGTTCAGGTTGATCGAGTTGAGCTAGTAGGTTTTTTTTGGAATAATTTAAGTTTGTAAAAGTTTGAAATAATGTTTAATACTCAATTCTGAGTTTGGATAGTTGGGATTTGAACGGTTTGTAATATAAGTAAGTGTGGTCGGCTTGTGTGCATACTTTAACCTGTTGCAGTCCAGTGGTAATCGGTAAGTAGGGTCACTGCATATCATTATTATTATCTATATCATTATTATAAGCAGGTTATTAATAAGGTGTGTGTGTGGACCCCAAACTTCTGACCCGGGTTGGAGGGCGCCACGGGTTTGGTATCAGAACTACAGGTTATAAGTCACTGACACAAGCCTAGGATTGACGGGAATAGGTAGAGGGTTAGGATTAGAAGTAAGGAATAGAAAGATAAAATGTTGAGAGGTTGAGTGCTTCGGTATAACAGGTATTAGTGTGATTCGCGTCGTGGTTCGAGATTCTTATATTATGATATGATTTCAGATAGCAGCGATGGCCGACTCTTTTATCCCCATATCAGCCGATCACTCGGAGCCTTCAGTTGGATTACCGTCTTCGAATCCACATCCTGTTGTTCCACCAGTGTTGGCTATACTACCTCCACCTGTGTTGCAGCCCGTACCATTGCAGGCTATTCTACCTCCAGGCATGAGGCCACCTATCAGAGGACCCCCACCTGCTGATTCAGGGTTTACTAGTCACTCAGTTCCAGGAGTACATTTCCAGTTCTCTTCCTATCATGTCCCATATCATCAGTTTGAGGCTTGCCTTATGGAGCAGCGATTCTTATATGGTCAGATTCAGGCGTTACTACATATTATGCGTACCAGAGAGGTTGGGACTGGTGAGAGGCGACTCAGAGAGAGGCTCCAGGCATTTCGTAGAGCAGCTGCAGTGAGGATTGTTGAGGTTACACATGAGCACATCACCCCTGATTTCCTAGTGGAGTGGGCTAAGTGGGTTCTAGAGGAGCTTGAGGAGATTGGAGGTCCAGACTTGCCATGAGTTAGAGATCTAGAGATGCTGAGCAGTATTGTGATGGTTATGTATTATGTATAGGAGTGTGTAGTGTATCAGTAGACTTTTGAGTTGTATTTATATACTAGCTATGCTGACTAGTGAGTAGGTTGTTGTACCCTTTTGCTTTTACTTCCGAAGCGCCTTACGCTTGTACTACTCAAAACTTTTGATCTATATATATCAGTACCTTTTCCTTTCCAGTATTGTCATTCATTTTACTACACCTATTTTATTTTACCTTATTTATTGCACCAGTTATACCCCTGTGATACCATGTACCCTGTTTTTCATAACTATTTATATTCTGTAAAGAAGCATGCAATTTACTTAGTTACAACTATTTTCAAAAAGAGATATTTCTGTTTTACAAAACTTTCTTTTATGCAAAGAATTTGATTTAAAAACCTAAAAAAGTTGTTTGATTCTTTACAGAAAATGCCTCCCAGAAGAAATACCCGCACCAACACCCAGAATGAAGAAACCAACAACAACAATAATAACAACCAAGATGATACAAACCACAATGCAAAACCAGGACCTATAGACCCAGCAATAGACCAGATTCTTCAAATCTTGGCCCAACAAACAGTTCACCTGGCACAACAACAACAAAGACATACCAATCCCCAGTTAACTTTTAAAACTTTTCAGGCAGTAAACCCATCAGAATTCAAGGGTTCCTTAGAACCGATTAAAGAAAATGTTTGGTTAAAGGAGATAGAGAAGGCATTTGCCTTAGTAAAAGTAAAGGACGAACAGAAGGTTGAGTTTGCAAGTTACTATTTGAAGAATGAGGCCACCTATTGGTGGGAGATGGTGAAGACTTTGGAAGGAACTAATTTTATTACTTGGGAGAGGTTTAAGGAGTTGTTTTTAAAAAAGTATTTTCCTCAGTTTGTCCAAGACCAGATGGGGCTGAAGTTTTTAGAACAAAAGCAAGGAAACATGTCGGTGACAGATTATGAGAGGAAGTTTGAGGAATTGTCAAGGTATGTGCCGTCGTATGTGGATACTGACAGGAAGAAGGCTAAACGATTCCAGCAAGGTTTGAAACCATAGATCAGAGGAAAGGTAGCCATTTTTGAATTGGATACCTATGCAGGAGTTGTATAGAAGGCTATGATCGCAGAGACAGAGAGTAAGATGTCACAGAAAGAGAAAGAAATTAAGAAAAGGAAATTTGAAGGGAATGAAGGTTAGTCACAACCAGGGAAGTTGAAGGGCAAGTTTCAGCCAGGGAGGAATTTTAATTTTAAGAGACAAAGTGCAGGAGACGGAAGCCAGGGAAACCGTCCAGTTAATGCGAATCAGCCAAATCAGTTGAGATTAATTTTTCCAGATTGTCAAGTATGTGGGAAGAAGCATGGGGGAGTTTATAATAAGTTGAATGTAGTTTGTTTCAAGTGCAATCAGAAAGGGAACTATTCAAGGGAGTGCCGAAATCAGACGGCAAGAGAGCCAGCAAATAAGGATCAGCCTATCCGGAATCCAGCAGTGAAGGTTCTAGCCATTGGATTTACGTGCTTTAAATATGGAAAACCAGGACATATAGCCAAGGATTGCAAGACACCAACCCCAGTCAGTAATGTATTAAGGATTATGGGGTCTACTCCAGCAGTGAATGAGACTACAAGGGCTAGAGTTTTTGACATATTTGTGAAGGATCCTATCCAGGATACGGATGTCGTGGCAGGTATGCTTAATATGAATTCTTTATGTGCCAAAGTATTAATAGATTCGGGAGCAACTCGATCGTTTGTTTCACAAGATTTTGTTAGTAAGTTAAATTATCAAGTTGAGTATTTAAATGAAATAATGACTGTGGAATTGGCAAATCAAGAACGAGTATCTGTTAATCAAGTTTATGAGAATTGTGAGATTGAGATTTCTGGTAATAAGTTTTGTGTAGATTTGATACCATTTAAGTTAGGAGAATTTGACGTTATCTTAGGAATGGATTGGTTATCTAAGCAAGATGCCCAGATAGATTGTCGAAATAAGAAGGTAATGGTGAAAACGCCAGATGAAAGAATAGTAACGTTCAAGGGCCAGAAACAAGTAAATAAGTTCTTATCAATGATTCAAGCCAAGAAGTTACTACGACAAGGATGTAGCATTTCGTGGCATATGTGATTGATAGGAGTCAGGAGCCAGCGAAACTTGAAGATATTCCAGTAGTGAATGAATTTCCAGACGTGTTTCCCGACGAGTTACCAGGACTTCCTCCAGATAGAGAAATTGAGTTTGCAATCGACTTAGCACCTGGAACAGAACCGGTATCCAAGGCCCCGTATAGAATGGAGCCCGTTGAGATGAAAGAGCTAGCGAAGCAATTGCAAGAGCTGTTAGAGAAAGGAGTAATCAGACCCAGTATATCCCCGTGGGGTGCACCGGTATTATTTGTCAAGAAGAAAGATGGAAGCGTGAGATTGTGCATCGACTATAGGGAGCTCAACAAGCTTACAAACAAGAACAAGTATCCGTTACCCAGAATTGCCGATCTATTTGACCAATTGAAGAGAGCCAAGTACTTCTCCAAGATTGATTTAAGATCGGGATATCATCAACTGAATATTAAGTCAGAAGATATACCGAAGACATCTTTCAGAACAAGGTATGGACATTATGAATTTTTAGTGATGTCTTTTGGATTGACCAATGCCCCGACAGCGTTTATGGACCTGATGAATAAAATTTTCAAGGAATACTTAGACAAGTTTGTTATTGTGTTTATAGACGATATTTTGATTTATTCAAAGGCGGAAGGGGATCATGCAGAACATTTGAGAACAACTTTGGAGATTTTATGGAAAAAGATGTTATAGGCTAAATTCTCGAAGTTTGAGTTTTGGCTACAGGAAGTTCAGTTCTTAGGACACATAGTCAGTAACGAAGGGATCAAAGTGGACCCAGCAAAAATTGAGGCAATTACAAGTTGGGAAAGATCGAGAACACCCACCGTGGTAAGAAGTTTCTTGGGATTAGCGGGATATTATCGTCGATTCGTTCAAAATTTTTCAAGGATTGCAATACCATTGACAAAGCTTACACGGAAGAATGAAATATTTATATGGAATGACAAGTGCGAAGAAAGTTTTCAGAAATTGAAGCAACGATTAATCACAGCAACTGTTTTGTCACTTACAAACGATCAAGGGAATTTTGTAATTTATAGCGATGCTTCTCATAAAGGACTAAGATGCGTTCGAATGCAGCACGAGAAGGTGATTGCATATGCGTCAAGGTAATTGAAACCACATGAACAGAAATACCCTACTCATGATTTGGAGCTAGCAGCCATAGTTTTTGCTTTGAAAATTTGGAGACATTATCTGTATGGAGAAAAGTGCGAGATTTTCATGGATCACAAAAGCTTAAAGTACATATTCACAAAGAAGAAGCTTAATATGAGGCAAAGGAGATGGTTAGAATTGATCAAGGATTACGACTGCTCAATTAATTATCATCCCGGTAAAGCGAACGTTGTAGCGGACGCGTTGAGTCGGAAGGAAAAGTTAAATGTGTTATCAGTACCTGAAGAGATATATAAGGAATTTCAGAAACTTGAATTGGAAATTAAAGTTCGCAGGCCTAATGCAGCAAAAGTGTACAGTATGACTTTTCCGCCGGAGTTGCTAGAGAAAATAAAGAAGTGTCAGGAAGATGTAATGGATCAAGATGTAAATCGTTTGGTAGGTGAGGAATTGTGCACGCAGAAGGATGATCAAGGTATTTTTAGGTTTTCTACAAGAATTTGGATTCCACCGGTGACGGAGCTGAAGAATGATATTTTACAGGAAGCACATAATTCAAGGTATTCAATCCATCCAGGAAGTACCAAAATGTACAGAGATTTAAAGAAAAACTATTGGTGGCCAGATATGAAGAGAGAAATTGCGGAGTGTGTTAGCAGATGTTATACATGTCAGAGAGTTAAAGCCGAACATCAAAGACCAAGTGGATTGCTACAGCCATTGGAGATTCCAGAGTGGAAGTGGGAACATATTTCCATGGATTTCATAGTTGGATTACCAAAGATAAGGGCTAATCATGATGCCATTTGGGTTATAGTTGATAGACATACCAAGTCAGCTCATTTCTGCCTATAAATAAAAGATTTTCACTCGACAAGTTGGTCCATATGTACCTGAAGGAAATTGTAGTTCGTCACGGAGTCCCGGTGTCTATCGTATCTGATCGAGATCCAAGATTTAATTCAAGATGTTGGAAAAGTTTTCAAGAATTTTTGGGAATAAGATTGAATATGAGTACAGCTTACCACCCACAGACGGACGGCCAAAGTGAAAGAACGATTCAGACGATTGAGGACATGTTATGTGTTTGTGCTATTGATTTCAAAGGAAGTTGGGACGAGCATTTACCTCTGGTAGAATTTGCTTATAACAACAGTTATCATTCCAATATTGGGATGCACCCTATGAAGCCCTTTATGGACGCAAATGCAGATCTTCAGTATATTGGGATGAAGTAGGAGAACGCAAAATACTTGGACCTGAACTAGTACAGCAGACAAAAGAAGTCGTTGAAATTATCCAAAATAGATTGATAGCCGCATAGGACCGTCAAAGGAAATATGCAGACCAGTCAAGGAAAGACATGGAAGTCGAAGAAGGAAGCTTGGTATTACTGAAAGTATCACCGTGGAAGGGACTAACGAGGTTTGGAAAGAAAGGAAAGCTGAGCCCAAGATATGTCGGACCTTTTGAGATTTCAAAGCGCGTTGGCAAAGTAGCTTACAAATTGGCGTTACCTCCGTACATGGAGCACATTCACAATGTTTTTTACTTATCGATGCTTAAGAAATATAATCTAGACTCCAGACATGTAATAGAATATGAGCCAATAGAGCTTCAGGCAGATTTATCATATGTAGAGAGTTCGATAGAGATTCTAGAGAAAAGAGTGAAGGTATTAAGGAATAAAGTGGTAAAGCTAGTAAGAGTGTTATGGAGAAACTCAAAGGTTGAAGAGTCAACCTGGGAGTTAGAAAGTGATATGAGAGAAAAGTACCCTCGTTGTTTTCTTAGGAGATTCTGAGGACAGAATCCTTTTAAGGGGGGAAGGATGTAATATCCGGGATATATCGTGTAATTATTTTTTCTAATAAATAATTAATATATGTGTTCAGTATCTATTCTGTGAATTATTTGTTAAGTGTTAAATGTGTTTGGATGTTTAAAAATATTATTAATTGAGTATTTTAATTTTTATATGTCCAAAATAAAATATAGATAATTGTCATATCTTCCTAATTATTTTTATGTTGATTTATGAATTTATAAGGATCATATGAAATTTATAAAATCTTTTTCCGGGTATTTAAAATCTATTTTATAAAAACGGGAACCAACCGACGTCATCCGTTATTACGTTTTTGGAACCCGAAACTCTTCCCAGAACTCCTTAATAACCTAATTGTAATATTCCGAGCATATTCCATGTTTCGACTTTTTTGATCTGGCGTACAATTTGTCCAGCGCGGGTCCCGACGCAATATTTTCGATACAATATTCGTTTCGGTAAATCAATAAAACTCGTATTTTCGATAAACGGGAGCTTTTTATTAAACTATCCCAATTATCACCTCGTAGTACGTGTAACCAGGCGCTGAGACCAAGACCGCATTATAAATTGTACTGATTTGGATAATTGTCCCGAAAACTGATACCGTTTGGATCAGTTTTTATAAATAAACGTACCGTTTTATATCCGGAATGATCCAACAGGATACTAATTTTCCGTAATTATAAATAGCCTTTTTCCGTATTTTATTTCGTATCAAAATCATTTGCAGTCAGCTAATATATAATTTTCCAGAGAAAATTCATATATTCATAAACCTTTCTGAGAATCAAACGAACAATCAGAGGTGTTACCGGAGTCCGTTTGAAAAGATCGAGTACTCAAAACGAAGGTCTTGAGGTGTTCTATCAAATTATGTGTTCCAAATCACTGCAAAAATCAAGGTTTACTTTCTGAAAAATTATTTATTTTCGAATTAATTTTATTAAAAATATGAATTTTTGTTCGGATGATTTTTTGTATGATTTGATGCTTGCATGTTGTATGATTTGATGCTTGCATGTTTTCCTGATGATTTTCATATGTCATACGTCTGATTTTGAGTTCAATAACATGCTCAAAAGTGGGTTTAATTCTCGAACTTTAAAATTAGGGTTTATAACCCGTATGAATGTTTTCAATTGAAATTTGGGGCTTTTTGATTTTGGGGTTATTAGCTGTTGATTTATAGTGGATTATGTTCCTTATGAAATTTGCAAGCGATTGGTATATAGCTCGTTAACAGAGGATTAGTGAATCGAAGGGAGTTGTGTTTTGAAGATTTTCGATGTTCGCCGGAAACCGGCAATGTTCTTGGCCAATTTCTGGCCAGGACAGGGATGATTGATGTGTTTTGACTGCATAAATAAGTTCCTGGTAATGTGTAGATTAATTCTGGACAGTTTGGTGGCCCGAGGTCGCCAGAATCGTGTTCTCCGGCCACACTCCGGCGAGTCGACGGCGGGGGTTTACGAAATTGCAAACAGGCCCCTGGACTTTTGGGGAAAAAACAGTTTAGTCCCCCAGGTTTCGAGAGTTTGCATATTTTGGATTCCTGTTTATAAATTATTTAAAAATCATATTTCCTATTTATTTTAATTATAAAAATTCGATTTTAATTTATGAAAATTCCAAAAATTATTATTTTAATTCCAAAAATTATATTTAATTCAAAAATAAATCTGAATTAATTAGTTAATTAATTTCAGTTAATTTTTAATCAATTAATTAGTCCATTAATTTGAAAATTAATTGATTAATTGATTTAATTAATTATTAATTGAATTTAATTAATTATGTAATTAGATTTAATTATTTAAAAATGATTTAAAATTCCGAAAAATAGTTTTGAGTTTTAAAATATTATTTTAAATCTTTTTCAAGGCTCGATAATTATTATGAAATTGTTTTGAAGCCAGAATTCGCCAACCGAACCCTGTTTACTACTTCGAAATTGATTCAAAGATCTACTTTCATTCCGAAAAATGTTTTAAATTACAAATAAATTTCAAATTCATCTTGAATAATACGATTAGAAAAATTTAGGAAAGAAACATGAGATTTGTTCCTACTAGTTGTTAAAATAATGAGATGGGAGAATGATACAGAACAGAAGAATTGGAAGAAGAGAGGAAGTAATACACCTCTGCAAGAAAAGTAGCAACACTGAGATAAAAATTGATTGTCTCTTCCATAAGTTTATTCAATTTATATAAACTTTTCATGTGTATCTTAATATGCTTTAGGAACTAGAAAAATGGTTGAATATATTATTTATCAAACCAGAAGCATATTTAACCAAAGCAGCAAGTAGGTATACAAAACTACCATCAACATTTGGAAACCTCTTTTGAGCTCTTTGAAAAAGCCTCGACAAAGCTTTATGTCACCTTTCCTTTTCTATTTTTGACTTCAGTTCATCAATCCATGGTTTAATATCCGAAGATACACTGTCACGAAAACATTTAATAACAGTCAGTTAACAGTTCATTAGATAAATTGCAGAAAATATGTCCAAACATCAGCCACCTGTTTCAAATGCAACAACAGATAAATCACACATTTTTGCAATATTGATTTCTTACAAAATAATAATAACATCTTATAGAAAGCAAAGATGATTACGAGTTCTGTAAATAACATTGTTGTAATCTAATTCATGTGTCATAAATATGACTTCAATGAGTTGAAGATGAACACATAATCACAGATAAACATAACATGTAGTGATGCACCCAACAACACCATTGAGAATGAAGCTATAATAAGCAAGATAAAAAAAATCTTGTAATTGAAATTGTGGCTACAGCTGAATAGTATCACTATTAGTTGTATTTATCAATATAAAACAGTATGTATTATAGCAGGGATGCAATCGCTACAAATTTTGCATATCTAACAATGGTGATAGGTGGCTGTAATAAACAAATAACAAGCTATAAACACATGCAGTAGATCTTTAACAGTTTTACACACAATAGCAACACAGAGACACGCGCGTCATACACTCATACCTATACACTTAAAAAAATACAGAGTACTAGTAAATATAACAACATCCAAGTTTATCATATAGACAAAACTAGGTTCAGTACCACAGAGTTAACTAGTTAAGCTAATCCTTAAAGACACGCATGTGTGGACAATTTCAATAAATCCTAAAATAAGCAGAAATTGATCCCTGAAAACAGGTGACCGAGTTTCATAAACATTCATTAGAGTCATACCTATGCAATCACACACACAAATTTCTATAGATTAAATTATAAATATGTCAGATTGCAAATAGAATTATTTCATTAATGAACACAATCTGTGCACCAACACGAAAGTGCACAAATGTACACATCAGAGCATAGAGAGTACTAGAAAATCTGTAACCAATAGATAATTAGAATATCTATTAAACTACCGAATTTGTAACAGAAAATTTATATACAATCGGCGTATAAGGATCATTCAAGAGTGAAACTATATCCATTAAACACAAGATGTCTGTGGTTCTTTTTTGTGAACACATTTTCTCACTTTCAATAATCAGATGCATACTCTTAGTAATTCCACAAGAGAAATATTGATTTCTTTTGTTACAACTTTTGTTTTGATACATAACGATGTAGATCAGGAGAGGCACTCTTATAACAATTTAATATATTGATATAAAACATGTACCTGTACTTGTTGTAGTTGAAGGTGCTTAAGATACTCAAGTGCTTCATCGAGCACAGAAGGCTTATTAGTCTATCAAGAAAAAAATGACCAAATCATTCGTCAAAAAAACATTCCAGATGAATCAGACTTTAAAACATAACTCAATTTCTCCTAAAAACAACAAAAAAACACGAAAACTAAAAATAACATTATTAGAATTCAGAATCATGTTCTGTAGTGCCTTCAGTTTCTCGTTAATCCTACTCCTCCTCCTCTCTCAAAAATAAATAATTAATCACACATCACCACACTTATCAAACAAATTCGATAAGAAAATAAATACTTCAGTCCCTCTTGAAGTAATTTTGTGTACTACAATACACTGGTTTAGTTTCCATTCTTTCACTATGACACATCCACTTCTAATACAACAACGAAGCGCATTAATAAGAAAATATGACAAGAAAATATGACAGTATACGAGCAGAACTAGAACTTCAAATAGTATTTAATAAAGATGTGGATAAATACTAAATGAACAAGGCATTACTTTGGTACGGCATTGTTCAATGACTCTTCAATTATTTTAACAGCCTCAGCTTTCCTATTTGGCTCTATAAAATGTAACATTTCTGCGGTTGCTGCTCTATGCACCAAGGAATCTGCCAATATATAAAGGTGTTATTTTTAAAGTAGGATCTTAGAAAATATGTACATATATTCATATTAGAAAAACCTATTAACCTCTATGCTTTTCAAGGAAAAGAGTGTTTGCCTCTACCGGATATTTGATGTGCAACTTACTACAAAATCACACAAAAAGACATTTATTATGCAGTTTCATATTTATCCACTTGTTTCAAAGCTGTCAATTATGAACTTATACTACAATGATAAGAAACCAGAAGGTAGGTTGTTCTCCTTCTAGGACACTCCAAACAAGTTTCTGAGCCTCACTAACTCGAGTAGTGATGGAAGCCACCTTGTACTAGAAACTAACGTGCAAAACCATTATCTAGATTTAGATTGACCGATCACTTGTAAGTTTTGTAAAATATCAATTTATTAATATAATTTTGTAAATAAGTCCACTAATATTATTAAATTTAAAAATAAATAAAATTTGTATTTCAATTATTAATTCATTTCGATGTAAAATATTTTTAATTAGTTAAATAAAAAAATCATCTTCGTATATTGGTAAAACATTGTAACTATATAGCAACATCTAAAAAAAGGGGTTGCACATTTATTTATATGGCTACTATAAGGCTTTTCTTTGCAACCCCAGCATGAAAGATTGCAAAATTGCAGTATTCAATCTATGGGGTAGTGATAGTCGGCTTTGTTAGGAAATAATTTTCTTGTCCACTTCGACGTAAGTCACCCATCACACACTTCTTTTGGCTGCTGTATGTTTGACATTCCGGTCACCATCGTATTTCACGATATCAGTGATATGTTTTGTTAGGTAACGTGCATAATACGTGTCAAAATATGTTTTATCCAATAATCAGTATGAATAACATATTTGATATATTTCGACGATAAATCACTAATTCGGGTAAGTTTAAATACTGATTTGTCGTCAAAATATAGCAAATATGCTATGCAAATCGATGAGTGGGAGATGAATAAAAATACGGTGAAATTTTTTTTTTAAAAAATTAACCAACTAACGGGAAAAGTAAAATTAAAAACGAAGGGGAAAGTGATTAATCGTGCTGGTCTCATTGTTCGTAGTTTATATTCTAATATTAGTTTGTATTTGAGTAATTGCCTATATATATATATTAGTTAAATAGTAAGCATGGACATGGTTTAATACATCGTTTCCATCTACAGAAATGTTGTTGCATATGTCAATTGACATCGTTTCTTATTTTTTATATCGGATACCAACGGATGTCTGAGTATGTGTTTAACACATCGGTTACTTACTGATTTCTTAGTATGCGTAATATATGAGTTATTTAGTTAGAAACAATGTGTTATGCAGTCTTTCACATCAAAAATAGGGACTTTTCCACACCCACCTAGACATCAGTTTTTTAAAATATTGTTTATTGACATTTTTCCAGTAGTGTACTAATTGCAATGCATGCCAATTTAGCGTCTTGTGTATTTTCCAGTGTATTGTGGGTCAATTTCTTGTTCCCGTTCTAATCTAATTGAAAGTATATATAAGTATCTAAATGTAAAGTAGATATTTTACAAATTTACTGGGAACATACATATACATTTGTGAAAACCTTGGCTTGCCAATTTTCCTAAAAACAAGTTTCCAATATGTAAGTAGAAAATTTCATGGCGGTTATATAATTTCCACAAAATTTAACATGTGCATTCTTTTTTTTCCTACACTATGACAATTTTAAAATTTTAAATGTCATGGGAAAAGAAAATCTTAGGGTGTCCTTTCTCATATGGTCTCTTCTTCTTTACTTAACTCCTTTTATTTATTATATAAAAGTTTAAAGTTAATAAAAATCTTAATCTATTAGATAAAAATAAAGAAATACTAGTATAAATTCACAGGATTAAGAAAGATTAAGATATATTACATAATTGTTATGTATTATAGTTTAAATTTAGTAGTTATCTCCACAATGAAATTCATCCAACTGACATCCTATTTTCCACTTCAAATTTATTTTTGCACTAATAAATGTTGTCATATTGACCTACGGTAATTTATTATTAACAATTTTTTACATATAGGGCTTGTCACATTTTTTTACCATCCACCTAACCTCCTAATATTTGTGACTTTGGAATTATAATTTGAAATCCTAAATCAACTATTAATTAGTTAATTATGTTTTAATATGGGGATTCATTAATTGATCAGAGGCAAGTTTGTACAGCACTAGCAAAATAACAAAATAATAGGCTACATCTAATATAGAATTTCTTTCTAACTCAAAAGAAAAATTGAACATGGTGTCTAATCTAATGGTCAAATTATTTTCTCCCTTTTTCCATGGTGAAAATCATGTGGTATGTGTTGTCAAAATGAAACCCCTTTAATGATGACACATAAAGCATGCCAGCAATGAGAAAATTTTATTTTGAAATTCTAGACAAGTGTTTCAGCAACTAGAAAAGTGCTCCAAGATAATATTATGTGAAATTAAATTTGGTGAGAAGTACTACTTGGTGTTGGTGATGATAAAAAATACATTGTGATTTATAATTTCTAAATATGTTTTAATTTTTAATCAAGAAGCAGTAGTGGAATTATGAATTAATATTGTAACTAAAATAATAATTAGTTGATTGTGTTTTAATGTTCCTTGATTAGAGATATATTTGTCATTGATTATTCTATTTATATGACATCAATCGTGCAATATTTTCTAGTTCTTATAACTATATATAAAGAGTTTTATGATATATTAAAATAATAACTTTACATCAAATATTATATTTCTCTCCGTCTTGTATAAAAAATAACCAATGAAAAGTGAGCAATAATCTTATAAATGATAATACATGTGAATGGTTGTAGCATCCAAATGTTGTTGAATGTTTTTTCAAATGCCTAATTTATATATGAGGATTTTTACAAACTTGAACACATTAAGACATATTATTTTACGAGTCACAACAATTATAATAACCAATAACCTCCAATATTAATTAAGATATATCATATATGTGTTTATGTACATGTTATGTATGATAAAAATGCATTTAAATTTACTTTTTGTACTATCAAAATACATCATTGTGAACCTTATTCACCAATGTAATAAAATCAAAATTACATCAACCTAGTCTAAGTTATGGTGTGATGACATATATTGTTCTAATTATGAATTTGCAATCCTACATAAAACAAATCAAACAAAACATACCTAGTAAATTTCCATTAATGCAAGGTGTGGGGAGGGCAACATGTTTGTAGTCTTACCACAATCAAAAGACCATGGACTTATGTGTGTGAATATTGTATGATGCATAAAAAGCGAAAGGTAAGGATAAATCAGACAATAAACAAGAACGAAGTAGTAATTTCAAGGAAATAATAATTTATTCAAATAAAATTGAAAGTATTCAAGATTGTACTTTAGCCCATGGTTATATTTACACCGGACTTACCTTGATTTGATTGAGTTTACTATGCGTCAAAATGGGACACATAAGAGAGAAGAGGGAGGAAGTAAACATGGCAGTTATCGAGGATGATGAACCAGCTTTGTTATAGTCATAAGTATAACCATACGGGCTCAGTTCAATAGACATACGGGCTCAGTTTAAAAGCCATACGGGTTGGAAGGATTGCATGAGAACCGTTTAGATTAAGGGACATATTGTTGGAAAATTAATCTAAACTTGTTAAATTATTTTATTGTTCTAGTTAGTTATTTTAAATTAAATAAATTGTCATCCTAGTGTAGAGGAGATGACTTAGTCATGAGTTTGTTTTCATCATTATTAGGAGAGTCTAATGTAGTGGAGAGTTTATTAGGAGAGTCTAATGTAGTGGAGAGTTTATTAGGAGAGTCTAATGACATAAACCTAAAAAATGATGTATACAACCAAGAATGATGACATGACTTTGTAATTTTAAACCAATATAGAAATCATTGTTGACAAAATTTTATAAAAAAAATTAACGTACTTGTATCCATTATAACATTGCAATGCTTGTAAAAAACTGATGTCAAAAATAGTTTGATGCAATGCTTGTTTAATAAAATCGATGTCTTTAACATTTAACAACAGAGTACAGGAAACTGGTGTGCAGTAAAGCTACAAACATCAGATAAAAACCATTTTCAAAGGGTTATGATATTTAACATCACACGCAAAGACATTGGTCCAATTGTTTGTAACATCCATTTTAAGCCTATGTCAATAGCAATATTTCTTATAGTGGAGGATGATGATTGCACCTAACATGGAAGGGAGGATAACAACGAGGAAGATGATGTCCCCTTATTACATTGAAAGAGGGTGACCATGGTGGAAATCACTTTTGGTTAATAGAGTTGTCGGTTTAAAATTAAGCATTAAAACATTTACGGTTTTGGTTTGGAAATATTATTAATATGAAGATTCTTGTGTTGTGAAAATTAATGTAATTACAAATATTATCTCAATAGAAATATAATATATCTTTGTTTGTTAATCAATTTAATATTTTTTTGTCATTTAAATTAGATTTATATTTAGTTCCCTCAGTCCCACTAGATTCTTTACATTACTCTTTAGCACGCTTTTCAAAACTCGTTTAAAGTATAATTTCATAATATTTTTTTAATTTTTTTTTAAAATATTATGAAACTTTACTTATATATGTGTCGAAATACGTGCAAATAGTGAACGTAAATATTCCGATGGGATGGAGGGAGTAGTGGTCAACAAAAATCAACTCCATTTTTTACTGTTTTGACCCAACACTGACTAGGTTAAACTGACCACTGGTTTTGGTCGTATTTCTCTAAACCTACCATTGTTTGTAGTGTTACCTCATAAATTCGAACACATAACACCAGTTACTGATGAGATAAATTTTTTCTCTTGAAGTTCAAGAAAATAGAGTTAACATATTGTAACGGCGAAAAAAATATTAACAAAAGTAAAATAAAGACCGCGGATAATGCAAACTAATATAAATATTTCAGTTTGCAAACCAACATAAATATTTACAAATGAACCCATGTACAAGATCTTTTCACGTTTAAGTATGCGATTAGGTCTAACTTTCTATTACAACCAAAATAAAAGAAAGTGTATGAACCTCTCTATATGAAATTACATTGACATTATAGGTACTATTCACAATACAACCTAAAAACTAAGATCGTTAACCTCTAGCTCATCAGAATTCCAACATTTCTAGTAGCTTGACTGAAAGGAACCAACTCAAAAGTGAAAGTGAAATCCTCTTACAGCACTAGGGTCTAATATCAGCATGTGAAAGAGTTGGTGTGACAAGCAAGAATGAGCGAAATGATGTGCTCAAAAAGTATAATGGATTATCAAGGTAGTCAATTAAAATTATAAAGTCAACTAACGGTCGAACCAATACTTTTAAAACTATTTACATATATTGGGTCGATAAGGGGCAATAGCTAAAGTTGATTCACCATAAAACATTAGCCAATAAACAAAGCTTAATGCAATTCTACATATATTATGGAATTCCACGCTAAAGTAGCCAACTTTAACGCTTGGTCGGCGCCTCGGCCGCTTACGCAACCACTCATATTATAAATTTTATACAGCTTTATCAAAGTTCAAGTTCATGATTCAGGGAAGGTTCTTTTCTTTCAAAATAATACCATTGTTAAAAATATAAGTAATAACCTTAGTTATTACTTCACTAAATTTTCTAAATCATGTTTAAAGTAAATATTTAAATCTCGGGTCAAAGGTACAAACAATATCACAGTGTATACATAAGGGAGTACTATGATTCTCCAGAACAATTCAAATAATTAAATTGAATCATAGTGTAACTGTAAAAGTCGAGAATAATAGATATAAGCCAGGGTAAAAATAAAGATATGTGCATAATTGAAAGAACAATTTCAATATCAATCAGGATTGAAATGAATAGGAAAGAATACTTGCATAAGGAAATTAAAGGCATTGATAAGTTTAAACATTTCCTTTTGAAAATAAATTGAAAGACTTGTCTCAGTTCTGCTAACTTCTACACCGACTAAACTCTACCGAACTATCTCACTGCATAACTTTGTCTTGAGGAACTATTCCTTATTCAATTTGCCACATTATCCAACTACTTCTGAATGTACTTTGTATACACACATAGGTTGATTATCCAAGAGTAACACGGTACTTTAGTTGTCGAAGCAGATGAAATTAAATAATATCGCATAATAATTAGAAACAACAATAAGCTACCCTTTGTAGATAATATACAAGAAACACATCTTGAATCCATTAACAGATAATCACAACATCAAGGAACAATTTATATATTTTGATTAACCTCCTAATTAATACTAATGACTATTATCATGTACTTATGAGCTATGCGATTCACATAAACACATAACACGCCAATGAACATATAATTCATATAACTATTCAAAGTTGGTATTTAAGCATGTACACAGTCCCATGTATTTACATACTCGCATCATCCTTATACACCACTCACATTTATCAAATAAGCACATAAGGATTCTACCAAAATTCCGCAGCACTTCCTCTATCTATCTGACTATCCACCTGTTTTCAATCTCAATCAACAATAAATTATATAGTAAAAAGCAACCTTGACTTGAACAAGTAGGAAATTCTTCCTTGACATGCAGTAAACACATAAGAAAGTTTGGATTGACTTGCAGTAAATATATAAGGAAATCTTTCAGAAGAATTACTACATGTTTAATCATCTATACAAGATTAACCAATTTTAGCAATCTAATAATCAAATACCATATATGACTTACTACCTAAACCAATCCAAACTGAAACCAATAAGCTAATGTATAATTATCCGGCATATCCAAGATATAATCACACCACACATAACAATCATCTATGTTCAAACATGAAATAAGTTAACATAAATAGCTAGCTACAACCACGAAAAGAATTCATTTATCAATTATGTACAATTAGGCAAATATAAACTCATACTATGCACTAATATAGAAAGAAACTAGACAATGGTTCATATAGTCCTCACTCTGTGATTTTTAATATATTTAAAATTTATTGCTTTTATATGAAATTTTTATGAGACACTCATGAACATTACTCCAATCTACTATAAAGATTTCAGGAATAAATTCCAAGTTTAAAGTAGTAAAATTGGGCCTAGAACAAGACACATAAACCTGACCAAAATATTTACAATTCTAATATTAATATTGGACACAACAAAACATAAACGCGGACAAAATCACAAAAGAACAGCGTTAAAAATACTCAATTATATAAGTCATCTCAAACACATCGCTATATATACTCATAAGTACATAATCATTCAAGTAATAATGATGTGTGTTTATACCTTACTAAAGTTATAATAATTGAAATCAACCAATAACCAAATATATTCATTCTCATTTAATATCAAGTGCAAACAAAAGCTTTGTAAACAATTAAACATATAAAAACACATAACAAGCATCTTGGCTCTCGACTCAACAAAAACTCAGTCCGCGTCCAGATTTTTAATAAATTCAAAAATAGGTTTGTTATAGTGAATTTGGTGGAGACTTAGCTGAATCAGATACCTAGCTACAATAAAAATGTCAAATGAAAGCAAGGTGTTTAGATCCCCTGAACAGATTCGTCAATATAGCCAACAAACCATGTCCAGAAACACTACACACTATACCAAAATGACCATATCTATTGACTCAAATATGATTTTAAGCTAGTTCTTTCGCGAGCAAAATCTTGACTCGGGAGTTAATCAAAACACAAAAGGGTTAATAAACAAACCTTAGCCATATTAAATGGATATACTTACAACACATAGGACAACAAATAAATTTGATAAAACAGTTTTTAAAAGTATTTTTTTATATTTAACAATTAATTAAACCCATAATCTCTATTAATCAAGTCATCAAACACTTAACATGCAAACCATAAAATCAAATCTTAATATTTCAATATTATCATGACAACAATAAGGACAATTACAGAATAAAATATCTTCAAACACCATGTTCTCTAGGAGGTCCAATCTCTAATGCAACTCAACCCAATTACACCTATCATATAGACCGGAAATAAAAATGACACAACAAAGACGCAGTCAAACCAAGATATTACCTAAACTAACATCCTTATTAGAGAATTTACACGCTTAAGTTTGTACATCAATTATCATCCAAGTCTAACAAATTTTTCCACCACACAAATCTGACAATTTCACTAACAATAAAACTACCCAAATCATCACATTGGTCATATCACTCGAAGAACAAAGTTAACCATAAGCCAACACAAACAACAAACAAATACACAAAAGTATATTTACCAACACAAACAACTAACAAATACACACACCCGTACATATAAGCAAGCAAGTATCAAAGAGTGAAAGATGAAATAGACTCGACTCGAGCCTTGAATCGAACAAAATGAACAGGGAGATGGTGGTGCCATATTATCTAGAGAGACATGGTCACAGAATAGAGGATAGAGAGAGATTAAGAAATTGAGACAATGAGAGAGATATTGAGAGACAATGAGAGAGATATTGAGAGATTACAGGAGAGAGAGGAAAAGAAAAAGAAATGAGGAAAAATAAAAAAAACAGGGCACGTATCCTTTTCCCGCCTGCCCACGTATCCTTTTCCCGCCTGCCCAGCCTGAATTTCGATGCCCGGTTTTAATTTTAACGATACAATTCGCAGATAAAAACAAATCGAAATAATTCCCAATCCCCGAAATAAAAAACTAGTAAAATAAAATTTTCAGAATTTAAAAAAAAAAAAAATTAACATCGAGCTAACAAATAATTACGATTAGAAAATAATTTGAGACTGAATATTTGATGAAATATTATTTTCTAAATTTAATAAAATCCTATAAATATATAATGAAATTATAAAGCAATTAAAATAATTTTTATAATAATATTGATATTTATGAAAATTAAACTTTATTATTCTTACTAAATATAAACACAAAATAATACAATCACACATCCAACCGAAGCAAAATTTAATAACATGAATAATTCAACACATAATTAATATTTAACACTCAACGCATAAATTTCCTAATCATCTTTTATTTAATAATACAAAAAAAGATTCGTTATACATATATTCAAGTTAGTCACATATGCAAGGACTTTGGAATAAGGTCAATATCTCAAGGAACTTTTATAAAGCTGTTGATAAAGCACAAGAGAAAGGAAAATATGTCAGAGGTTGTAAAAGATAATTCAGTTCAGAGTAGGAGGACTAGATTAAAATGTTGGAAGAACGAGAGGAAGGTAAAGTTGTTATATAATCTTATTAAATGATCTGGGAATGAATCCAAAGATTTTTTTATATGCACCAGATATAGAACCCTTAATTATATTAATTGAGATTGTTGGTTTAAGAATTTTGAATTTTTGGGTTACGCGGCCTACTTAGACTGTTTGGGCTCTATTTTAACTTATAGAATTCCTCTTGGGACGATCTTATAGCCCACACAAAGTTTATGAGTTATATTTTTCGGAGATGGTCCAATAATGAGAATCCAATTAGAGCATCCTATAAACCGGAGAGACCAGATAATAACGAATTTTATTAGAGAATCATAGTCGGTTAAGAAGTCTGACTTGTAAATTTAATAGAATAATAATATATTTGTAAAATTAAAATAGGGATCATATTTTTTTATAAGTCTTAGACATATCAGAGATACATACCATGTAGACACTATATAGTTATGGTTAGTCTAGTGATAAAACTGAAGATTACATGTTCTTATTAGATTAATTCTATTTTTTGTATTTTCATAGCTTTATAACTTGTGTAATTATTAGTGAGTAGTCATTTATAGGGCAAAGAGGGGAAGCCATGTTTACAATATAATTTTAGCACAATTTTCTATGTGATTTGCTTGATTATGGCTATTAGAGTTATTTATATTTTCATTACTAATTTATGTAATCGGGAGATATAATGAATTAATTAGATGAAAATAGGAGTAATAAATCAGGATATTTTACTCATTAGAGACACAAATATGATTAGCATAATTTGAAGTGAGAGTGAGATAAATAATGGAATTCTTAGAGGGTTAATACTCGAGAGATATTAACAATTGCTTTAATTGGCGGATTAGTTGAATTAACAAAAGTTATTGATATGTAAGCATGTTTCTAGAGTGTTAATACTTGAGACAAATTAACAAAATCTTAGTTATATGCCGACTTTAGTTGCTTTACCTTAGAAGGTAGGTATTTTGTAAGCATAATAGACCTAATTGCCCTAGGTTTTTATATTCATTGTTTAACGTAATTAGTTTAGTGTTGATTTAGTTGTAATACTTACCTAGAAAAATATGCATCACAAAATCGTTTTGGTGTTTCGGTGTTGAACAAATGTAAAAGTAATTAAGTCAAAATTGACTAAACCTATCTCGTTGTGGATATGACCCACTTGCCACTTTGTACTTTTCATATAATCAAAATTGAGTAAGTTCTATACATTTTTTTGGAATATTTAGTTTATTTGTTTTATGGGCCTCTTCGCAATTAATCAAAAAGAAATTGTGCTTATTTGATTGTTGGGCTTTTGTTAAACTTTAACTCCATTCTATAGGATAGGTTCGTAAAATTACAATTACGGCCCAATCTAGAGCGAGGACAGTTCATTGATATTTTATTTCTGAGTCGGCCCAATTCGTGTACGTTCTCGACTATTCTGTACCCTTCAAAATGCTCAATATATGTATATGTTTCTCAGATTCTTTAATCACTTATTCTTTGTAGTCATCTCTCCATTTCGCGAGTTCCCGCTTTCTTTTAAGTTTCTTCACATATCACTAATTTTAATATCTGGTTTTAACCCATTCGCTAATTTTTCCTCAATTTATATCAACCACATCAACGGTGTACGTAATACTCACCATCATGACTTTTTCGATTCAAATTGGTAAGTGATGGCTCAACTTAGTTCTTTGAACATTGATATCTTCTAGATGCAGGCACCGATAATTACTTTATTCTTGATCATCGGACCCTATTTAGCAAAATAGAGATGTCAAATTTTGAATAATTGTGAACACAAAGATTTTACCTTTAATTTATATACATTTTTGTCATTTGTTGAAATTATAATGTGTAATATAAATATATATTATTTAGCTTGAGTTCTTGGACTCATTTGAATTTTGAATGTGATTGCAAATTATTTATTGTTTAGTATTTGTTCTCAGTGTGGATAATTTTTAATCAAATTCAGTCATCATATTTCTGTTTCGATTTTTTTTATAGAGAAGTGAATACACCATGATAATAATACTTTACATTTGTGAATAAGCACTAATTTTTAAATTGATTTCGTTTGCATTTTACATTGTAATCTTTCTTTCATCTATAATTTGTTGTTCGTTGTAAAAGGGCACTTGATATATTTCTTAATTTCCATTCGTAGATACATGACGTTTTCCACAAAACAATGAAGAAAATGCTCCCCAAAGAATTAAGGTCGACCACTCCACTGTAAGTAATAATCTTCTTTTAGCATCCTATAGTTTGTGTTTTTTAGTGTTTTAATGGCCTAAGTGTAAGTTTTTGGGAATTGAAAAAAATGTTTTGAATCCATTAATTTATTTTTCATTGGGTATTAACTATTCAGTATTCCTTTTTTGAAGATCCAAGAAATTATAGCACTTTTTATTTTGTCCCATTTAAAAACAACACTAAATGAAATGGAAGATTAATTTTTTTTGACCATCCTGACCACAGTTCACTGACCACAGTTTTAAATTTTAAGGTTGTGATTGCTAAAACAGGGACGGCCAAAATCTAGGATTTGTATTATGTAGTATATTAAAATTTACTCGGTACCATTTTTGCATTTTACATATTACAAATTGTAGATGTACCCTTATGTTCAAAAACTGATCTATGTAAGACCTGGTGCCTCAACAAAAACAAGATTAAAATATTGTTGTTTTTTTAATTTATAGTCTAAATTGACATTTTATTCAATTTTTCCACCCAAAAAGATTAGTGCTCAGATGATATTATTTGTAACTATAGTATGCGGAGTAAAGATTGAATAGTTGGCAACCAAAATTTTAAATGTACTTTATCTTAGAAGTTAGGACCACTAATTATGGTCCACAATCTTTTTGTTAGGTTTCACAATCTTTTTGATGAGAACTCACCAACTAACTTGAACTCATTCTTGTTCTAGGCTGAGTTTTTGGCTAGACAAAAGGAGTGAAAGAGTTGGAAGAAATGCTTGATGAGAGTGGCTGGGTAGCTTTCAATTGTTCCATGGTGGTGTCACGCAGAGGCTGATGCAGGATCTTGTAGCGACCCGGGCTAAAATTACTGTATTTATTTATTTGACAGAAGAATATAGCAATAGCATAAAGCATTGACATGTTTCCGTTAAATCATTTATTTAATTTATTGGATACTATTTTTCTTCTTGCAATATTGGAAAATAATAGCTAGCCAAAAGAACAAATCAAACCCAAAAAAAGTAATAATACTCCCACACATGATATTTTGTTCTCGATGAACCACATAATATTTTTAAATGATTTTTTCAATGATCCAACTATATGGATGATAAGATATATCGGTTTTAGTCATATGAAAAATTTACAAAAAAAAATTAAGTTGATCTTACATGTCATGAATAGAAAAATTTAGGAAAACACTACACCAAAAGTGGCCTTCTGTATCATTCCACAAACGTTGCAACAGGCCAAATAAATGTTCAACAGACCAAAAATTATCTACGACAACACTTTTGTGATGTTAGTATTTTTGGCGTTGTCTTAAGCTTCAAAGACAACATTTTCTTATCATGGGCAACACCAAAAATTATGTTGCAAAAAGCAATGACATGGCAAAAAAAAATGGGGTCAAACTGACACGTGGACTGCCACATGGCACTTTGCAACGTGGCAAATGTGGGGCCCACTGACATGTGGGATATTGACAGGTGGGGCCCACTGGCATGTGGGGCCCACTGACATGTGGGTCTAGCTTGACACATGGCTCTTTTGCAACAATTTTTAGTACCTATTTGCAACATTTTTAATACCTATTGCAACACAGTAACAATGGACAAAAGTTGAAATATACTTTCTGCATACATTAAATCCCAGTTCTATATAGAACTTTTTTCCAATCAAAGTCAAAAGAAACACAATACAATATCACCAGTACTGATGAACTAATCTACTAATCTACAAACATTACAAGTCTATTATATAGGAATCACAATTAACTTAACTAATTAATCTGGAAGCTACTTTAGCAACACGGAAAAGAGAGAGCACATATTTGAGATTCTTCAGCTGTGCTAACAAATTTGACGTCCATTTTACCCATTTCTGTAGAATCTTGTTACTGCTCTGCCACGAACCAGCTGGTTAGTAAGATCTATATCCCCTTGGCTTTTATTAGTCACAACTCTCATCCTTTCCTTTTCTAATGCAATACTCTCTTTCAGGTCCGCTGTCAAACTAATCGACTCAATGATAATTGATAGATTATCAGAATCAGGATCCAATCCACGCTGAATTCCTGCTTACAATGCTGAAATTGATTACCGACATTAGTTACTGACTTGATTAGCTATGTTGTACGACATAAATCAATAATACGCAAACTATAGGAACTATGGGAAAAAAATAGTTAGGTGAATGACTGTAAAAAAACTAATCAGGATTCGAATATTCAAATATTGCAAAAGGTCACAATCTAAAGTAATCAGGATTCCCAGACAAATAGATCTATTTATGCTAATAAAGTAACTTGCTTAGCAAATTCTCTATTCGCAAGATAAATGAAATATAATGGATGTTATTATGCAGTCACTCTGCCTAATTTGAACTTGTCATTTTGTTGCTTGTAATATAATTATGGAATTTATGTACTTAGTTATATATTATTAATATTACAATTTGTCTTGCAATTATATCTATATATTAATTATTTAAATATATTTGAATTTATTTTCTGACTTTTTGAACCGAGTAATTGGTTTTACTGGCTATGCCCCTGTTGGCACTACTTACCCCATCCAGTAAAATATTTGAGGCTTTGAAGTCTCTATATATTATCTTTTTTTCTGCTGCGTGTAAGAATCTTCCTATATAACTAAAAGTTAAGCGTATTTCCCATGGTATGGGCCCAGACAAATTACAATGGAGGAGATCCAAAGTGGCTAATGACTCTAGATATCCTATTGAATCAGGTATACGTCCGTGATTGAAGTTTATCTGACTAAGAGAAAGGTGTTGGAGAGTAGCACTACTTCCCCACTTAACTTTGGGTAATACTGCTTTTAGATCGAAGTTAACACCCAGGTGTAGAATCTCTATATAACCAATCAGAATCTTTAAGCGTATTTCCCATGGAAGTGGCATCACAGAGCATCCTCCTGCTCAGTATAGAAGACAATGAGATTGTCAGACTCTGGTTAAAGACACAAAGGACGACTTACTACTGCCTTTCTTGCAGTATAGAAGACAATGAGATTGTCCCACCAGTTTAACAAGATTTGGATGAGAAAGGTGTGAAAACAATACTCATGCTTTATTCATAGATGTATTACATCACAGAAATTTCACGTATGTATTCAGCTAAGATAAGAAATGATTACCCAACTCAGAATAGAGACATGTAAATAATGCAGAAATAAAAACCCAAAAGATTTGACCCTTTTAAAAAAAACTGCTCAAGATTTACCAAGTAAATCAGACCACATGAAAAGAAAACACAAGAGAATCCATCTGGATTTGGTCTATTTTACCTTGTTATCAACTACAATATTTTGTCTTGCATAAGCCTTGTGTTCTGCACTACACCGTTCAATTACTTCAGGGATACAATACTTCTTCAGAAATTTGACATCTCCCTGTAAAGTAAAGTTTACTATGAGTATGATATACACATGTCCAGACATGTGCTTTTACAGATATAATAATATATGAATAAAATTAAGGGCAAAAGTTGCCAATTAATGTTAGAAATGCAGTCCTTATCCACTTTATATATAAAAACAAATATTACATTTATTTATTTTTTAAGGGAACAAATATTATATAAGTGCACCCAAGATTACAAATCGACAGAATGTGAATATCTACCCAACTTCTAATAAGAACGTAAGACTTACTTTATAGTAAGCATTGAGGATTGGCCTGACAACTTCTTGAACCTCGTCCCTAAATTCTGGCAACGAGAAAGATCTAACAGGAAATTGCATATTATGACTATTAGTGGGCTGGACAAGATCAGTACTAGATACTCCCTCCGCCTCATTTTAATTAATTTTCACCTTTTGTCACCTTAATATGTGTATCGGAGAGTCAAGCATCAGTTAAGATGGGACAGAGGGAGTATAATGTAGTAACAAAAACAAGAATGTAATCATACGGATCTCGACGACGTATTTCTTTAACTGATATTCCAGCAGCTGTTTCCCCAAAGACGCTCTCGTTGATACTGTTGCAGAAGTGGAAGAAGTGATTTAACTTGCAATCTTTAGTTCTGCCTAAGTGAACACCTTCAAATTAGGAATTGGCAATATCTGACAACTAGGACACACCTCTGACCCTCCACTTGATGCCGAGAACTGGCTATTCCCAGAAACATTGCTGCCTCCTGAAGATGTTGTGTTGCTGATTGTCTGTGATATAACTCCTAAAATATAAAATTTACAGCAAATCAAGAAAAATCCACGGAATATAATCATCATCAACTAGAATCTAATGAACAAAGTTGATTACATATTAACATGTTGTAATTCAGAATCTTAAATTGTTATAACACTTCCAAATATGATCAAGATCAACACCAAAGTAAAAAAGACAGAGACTTTACAACTAAACAAGAGTTACATAATTATGAGATTGTTATAAGAATCATCAGACATGTACGGATTAGCCAAAAGAAAGTCAGAGAGAATAACTGTGTGGTACCTGAGCTGATGTGGCTTGTGGAATATGGAGTCTGATTGACAGAAGAAGAAGCAGAAGAAACCCAACAATTACCCATATTTAATCTTGATTCTTGATGTTGGCTAATTAAAATTATATGTAGAACCAGATGTGATCATGTTCTAATTTCACTTGATTTTGATGAAGGCCTGCAGAAGCTATAGGATGGTACATAAGGTGAATGTATACTATACACGTATAACTAAAGTCAGATCAAAGTGTCTTGTTTGCGAAACCAAGTATATTAACGGTGATCAAACCAAGAATTGAATTCCAGAGTAAGGTGAAAGGTATCATCAATCGACGTTCCTCTAGTAGTTGGATGGGGGAAGATTGTAGAAAAGTAAAGTAAGAAACATGTAGAACACCAAAGGTGAGATTACAATTACCTAAACCTCTTTAGAATCCTGGAATTAAACCATAATTCAAATTACCACAAAAACACAATCATCAATATGAAAAAAATAACAAAATGACACCTCAAAAAGAACCTTGCTTCTCGTTAATCTTGCTTCGTCTCCGCTGCTCCGTCTCAGAATGCTTAGACCTGTAGTCTTAGAGTCCGCATCGCTCATCGGAGCAACATCTCTCATTTCCTTTAAAAGTACTCTCTATCAACACCGTAGCGTTTCGGTCTCCAGATTTTCCATTTGAGCTACTAGAATTCGCTGATGCCACCACCAAAGGTCCTGGAACTCGAACTCGCCTTTGCGTATAGCTCCTCGAAACTCCAGGTTTTGTCCTTGGTCTTCTCCGCCTGAGTTTTCTTGGCTACTATCTTCTTCTCGGCGGACTTCTTTGCTGCTTTGGGAATTTAGGGTTTGAGAATTGGGGGAAAAGAGAGAGAGAGATAGATTGATTTGTGAATGTGTATATACCACAAGATCTGTTTGTTTCACACGGATCGATGAGCTGGCACATCTTAGAACCGTTGGATTAGGTTTTTTTGTTAGATTTTGATTTTGCCGTTAAAGTCCGAGTATGTATCGTTTTTGCTTGAGTAAGAAAAAAAAATCAAAGCTCATAAAATGTTATTTATTAATTTATTTTTAATATTTTTAGAAATCCCTACTTACATGTAAATAAAATGAATATCTTCCATTTTTCATCTAAATATATGAATTTACTTTTATTCTTACAATTTTAAAAAGTATAAATTTTTTTAAACATATTATATTTTGTTTAAAAAGAAAACATGAAAGAAAAAAAAGTTATCATATTTATGGATATTTTCATAAATCAAAATTAATATCATAATTAAAATCAAAATCAATAACAGATTTAAAAAATAGTGCACTTTGGAGGTTAGTCTATTTTGACTGTTATATTATGATAATGATGGTACACCCCTAAAATAGATAGTAGCGCAAACACGGCTTGGTCTATTCAGATTGGTTTGACTGATATAAAATCTCGCAAAATAAATATAAAAAGACTTAATAATGATGGTACGCGCCTAAAATCGATTGTTTTTAACATCCGTACAGACGAATCGTCGAAATTTTATTTTAAAAGCATCGATACTTCATTCGGGACAATAGCGCAAACAGGCCTTGGTCTTGGTCTATTATGACTGCTTTGACTGATATAAAATCTCGCAAAATAAATATAAAAAACCTAATAATGATGGTACACCCCTAAAATAAATTGTTTTTAACATCCGTACGGACGGATCGTCAAAATTTTATTTTAAAAGCATATATACTTCATTCGGGACAGTAGCACAAACATGCATTGCCCTATTATGACTGTTTTGACTGATATAAAATCTCGCAAAATAAATATGAAAACCTAATAATGTTGGTACGCGCCTAAAATCGATTGTTTTTAACATCCGTACGGACGGATCGTCGAAATTTTATTTTAAAAGCATCGATACTTCATTCGGGACAGCATAGCAAACAGGCCTTGGTCTATTATGACTGCTTTGACTGATATAAAATCTCGCAAAATAAATATAAAAAACATAATAATGATGGTACACGCCTAAAATCGACTGTTTTTAACATCCGTACAAACGGATCGTCAAAATTTTATTTTAAAAGCATCGATACTTCATTCGGGACAGTAGCGCAAACAAAGCTTGATCTATTTTGACTACTTTGACTGATATAAAATCTTGCAAAATAAATATAAAAAAATTATAATAATGATTGTACACACCTAAAATCGATTATTTTTAACATCCGTACGAACGGATCGTCGAAAATTTTATTTTAAAAAAAATAAAGGAGTTAAAAGAGCTTTTACTTTAAGTAAAAATGAATTATTTCTATAAGGGTATATTTAAATAATGTGGAATAAAACACATTATCCTCATTGGTGTAGTGGTTTGCACTCAACTTTGTTCTGTAGGAGGTCTTTTGTTCAAATCCTTGGTAGTGCAAAATATCTGAAAATTTTTTATTTAATACTTCACCACTGCCACGTCAGCAGAGTGGGGCCCACATGGGGGACCCCTGACACATCAGCAGGGTCCCCATGCCACGTCAACAGGGTGAGGCAGGCCCCTGCCACGTCAGCAGGGTGGGGCCCACGTGTGACCCACCTGCCACGTCAACAGGGACCCACTGCCACGTCAGCTGGGTGGGGCCCACATGGGGGACCCACCCGCCACATCAGCAAGGCCCCTGCCACATCAGCAGAGTTGGGCCCACATGGGGCACCTGCCACGTCAGCAGGGGTCTACCTGCTACGTCACCAAGGTGGGACCCACATGTGGTGACTAACCTGCCACGTTAGCAGGGACCACATGCCACGTCAGTAGTGTGGGGACCCAGCTCTGCCACATTAGCATTTACTTATATATTTTTTAATAAAAAATTGAATTTTTTTATTAATATATGTATTGGCAACACTTTACGAGACCTATGCTAACATAATTAAAATATGTTGCAGTATGGTACATTATCATATACTACTGCAACATTATCTACGGAAAAATCACGTAATTATGTGGTAGAAGGCCGTTTATGGCGTAGTGAAAGTTCAAGTCCCAAACATGTGATTTGTTCTCGAATAACCAGATTATTTTTTTTAACAATTTTCTCGATGATCCGGCCATAAAGATGTTAAGATATATCGATTTTAGTTATCAACAAAATTGTAAAAAGTTTTAAATTCATCTTGCATGACAGAGAATAGAAAAATCTAGGAAAAGTTTAACTCCGGGGATTTGTTCCCGATTCACTGGATAAATCTTTTAAACGATTTTCTCGCCGATCGATTTATACGGATATTAAGATATTTCTATTTGAGCAATCATAAAAAATTAAAAAAATAAATAAATCCATCTAGCATGACAAGAATAGAAATTTTTTGGATAAGTGTTACTCCAAAATGCCGGATTTGTTCCTGATTACTAAATCTTTTTTAAAATGATATATTCGATGAACCAACCATACATGTGTAAAGATATCGATTTGAGCCATAAGGAAAAATTAAAAAAAAATCAAATTCATCCTGCATGAAAGCAATAGAAAAATCTAGGAAAAGTCTAACTCCAAAACACATGATTTATTCCTGATTAACTAGATAAATTTTTAAACGATTTATTCGACGATCCAACCACACAGGTTTTAAAATATCAAATTTAGTTAGAAGAAAATATTAAAAATAAATTCAAATTCACCTTGCATAAACGGTATTAGAAAATTCTAGGAAAGGTCGAACTCCAACATATGAGATTTTTTCTCGATTAACCAGATAATTCTTTTAAACGATTTTTTTGAAGATACAATAATAAGAATGTTAAGATATATTAATTTTAGTAATCATGAAAAATTACAAAAACAAAATTAAATTAATCTTGCATGATAGGAATAGAAAAATCTAGGAAAAGTCCAACTCCCAAACGTGAGATGTATTCCCGATTAACTAGATGATTTTTTTAAATCATTATTTTCGATGATTTGACCGTAAATATAGTAAGATGAATCAATTTTAGTCATCAAAAAAATTATAAAAAAGTTTCAAATTCATCTTGCATGATGGGGAACAGAAAAATCTAGAAAAATCTAACTCCCTAGATTTGTTCATGATTAATCTAGAAATTTTTTTAAACTATTTTTTCGATGATATACGGTCGTTAATATATATGGATATTAGCCATCGGAAAAAATTATAAAAAAAAAAATTAAATTCATCATGTATTTGAGGAATTCAAAATTCTAGGAAAAGTGTAACTCCCAAAACACATAATTTGCTCCCGATTAACTAGATAATTTTTTAAAAGATTTTTTCAACGATACAACCGTACATATGTTAAAATATATCAATTTAGTCATATGAAAAAATTACAAGATTAGAAAAATCTACGAAAGGTCCAACTCCTACAAATCAGATTTGTTCGCGACGAACCATATAATTTTTTTAAATAATATTCTTGATGATTCAACGGTACAGATGTAAAACTCATGATTGATGGCAGTATTGAAAATAGTAACATCAATTGTAAACAAGTTGATGTTAGGATTGAAAAGGAAAAATGCTCAGCTAAGCCTTAAAATTGGAACCATATTAAAGAAACTTGCTCTTAACAGTTGAGATTAATAAAAAAACATGGACCAATTTTCATTTCATTTTATTCCCTCTCACATCCACATTCAATTTTGTTAACACATTTTCATTTCATTACTATCTTATTACACATCTTACAACCAAACGAACCATGAATTTAAAGTGGCTAACTTTGTAGTCTACATCAACCAAACAATTCAAAGCAAGCTTAAACCAACACGAAACACATATCAAATAATCCACAAAATGCAAACAAAAACAAATAATATTGACCAGGTACTCAATACATAACATATATCATTCCTCCTTCCTACTCATTTCCTTCATAAAAATCATTTCCTGCATTTTCCCGGTTTCACTCAATTTCTTCCCCCCAAACCAACCATCAATTCGAAGTGGCTAACTTTATCCTACACAGAAAACTACATGAATAGAAAATTATTCAGGTTTTGCTCTCCAATTCTATCTAACCTAATCAACTCCTAAATTCTACATAACTCAATCAACTCACAAAACAAAACCTAAACCAATACCAGCAATACAAATCAAAAGAAATGTGATAAATCATACTTCAACAAATCCGCAATCACAATCACATCATATTAATCGTGTTTCCTCCCCCCGAATCCTACCCTTATCAACTCCTACATTCGACACATTACAATCCAATCTCAAAAAACAACCAAAAACAAATACAAACACAAATGACCAAGTACCCAATACATAACATTTATCATTCCTCCTTCCTACTCATTTCCTTCACAAACTCATTGTAAAAAAATATCATTTCTGCATTTTCCCTAATTTCACTGCAGTTCATCCCACCAAACCAACCAACATTGTAACATTATCCTACACATCAAACAAGCAATTACAACAACAGAAAATTAATCCGGTTTTCCCTTTATTCCCAAATTATACCATTATCAACTCGGACAGTGTACACATCTCAATCCAATCACAAAACACAACCAAAAATAGCACCAGAAACACAAATTATAAATAAATGAAACAAATCAAACTTTAAGAAACCCGCAATCACAGACACATCAAAATAATCAGGTTTCCTCCCCCAAATTATACCCTTATCAACTCCTACACTCTACACATCACAATACACTCGTAAAACACAATAAAAAACAGAATCACATCAAATCAATAAGTTTACATCATAATCCAATCTCGAAACAAAAACAAAAACAAAAACCCCAAATAAAAACCACTCAACCCATACCTGAATCGAGCAATCAATGGCCGCCTTCCTTGGCGTGCTGCTGATGCTCAAGATGCCTACGCTCCTCGGGAAGAGCAAAAAGATAAGAGAAGATCATACCACCAAAAAAAACATGATAAACGGGCTCAACAGAACTGGTCATAATGTACTTGGCATGATAAGTGTCCAATCCACGCATAAGAGGGCCTTTTAGAGCATCAAGTGTAAACATGGGCTTCATGTGAGATAGCTACCATCACCACAAGAATTCATTTATCAGTTATATACAATTAGGCAAATATAAAATTATATTATGCACTAATAAAGAAATTTATTGCTTTTACATGAAATTTTTATGAAACACACATGAACATTACTCCAATCTACTATAAAGATTTCACGAACAAATTTCATGTTTAAAGTAGTAACATAGGGCCTAGAAAAAGACACATAAACCTTACGAGAATATTTACAATTCTAAAATTAATACTGGATACAACTAACCATAAACACGGACAAAATCACAAAGAACAACGTTAAAACTAATCAATCACATAAGTCATCTCAAACACATCCCTATATATACTCATAAGTACATAACCACTCAAGTAATAATGATGTGTGCTTATACCTTACTAAAGTTATAATAATTGAAATCAACCATTTACCAAATATATTCATTCTCATTTAATATCAAGTGCAAACAAAAGTTTTTTAAACAATTAAACATATAAAAACACATAACAACATCTTGGCAGCTCGACTCCACAGAAACTCTGTTCGCCTCCATATTTTTAATAAATTCATAAATAGGTTTGTTACCTTGAAATTAGGTGGAGACTTAGTTGAATCAGAGACCTAGCTACCATAAAAATGTCAGATGAAAATAAGGTGTTTAGAGCCGCTAACAGAGTCTGTAAAAACCAGTTTTTTTTAATAAATATATATGTTTATGTAAGTCTACTGATTTAATATATACAGTAGTAAAAATGTTAATGTGCTTTATTTTAAAAAAAAATGTACATAATTTGAAACGTTTAGTTGTTTTATTTACTTGGTGAAAACCTGTTACTAATAGATAAGATATGACTTAAACATTAAAAATACAGATATGAGTTAGTTTTGAAAATAGTGGAGGGTGATACTGATAAGTACGCATTAACTTAGGAACTTAGGAGTACACTACGTTAGCTTTGTAAATAAATAGATGTAATTTAGTTCATTTATGTAATATTCAAGTTATTTTTAATACTTAATATATGTGTGATATATATATTTTATTATACATTGATATTTTGTTAAATACTTAATCCTCTGTTTAAAAGTAGTCTTTAATTTTAAAGAGAATGATTTGTGAAAAGAAATATTATGTACATGTGATATTTCTGGTTAACTCCTTTTATATGATTTTGTTAAATTGTGTTGGTAAGTGATAAATGTGAAAAATAGTTAATTATGTGTATTATTTTTATAAAAGATTGTTAATATGTAACTGTTTATTTATTTTATGAGATATTATTATTAGTTTTTTTATTATTATGTTAATGACATATGTGATGATTTTATTCTCTTTTATAAGTCTCTGTTTTTGTTAGTTATATTTTATAAATTGATCAATCATTTATTCATTGTAGAAATTATTAATTATATTTTATTAGTATATGTACATACATGTTTATTTATTTAATTTTTTTTACTTATGTGTGTTTTTAGAAAATGGTAGTAATAATATTAATTGACTTGTATAATTTTTAAAAACTCATTTAGTAAATTCATGTTAGTATAATATTTCATTATATTTGGTTTTTTTATATTATCTTGTTGCCTGGTTTTATATTGCAACACATGTTATTTTATAATGTTGGCTGATTTTGTATTGCAGCTCTCTGTATATGTTATTTTTATTGCATGGTTTTTGTTTTAGAGTCCTTATTTTGTGTATATATAATTTTATATATATATTATCTTTTGCCTGGTTTTTATTTTAGAGTCCTTTTTTGTGTATATATAATTTTATATATATATATATTATCTTTTGCCTGGTTTGTGTATTAGAGTGTATTAGGATAATTAATTAGGTTTGTTTTTAATAATAACTACATAGGTTGGATTTCTCTGCCTGAAGTGAAACATTTAGACATAAGAATTCCGAGTGAGTTCTGACCTATGAAACATTTAGTAATTGCGTATAGTTTCGGAACTAGATTTTGATACCTTACTAGGGCGTGCATTGCACAGTTTATGATACCTTAGTAAGGGGCGCATTATTGACAGTTGTGAACCTATGATCCTGTGTCACGAGGTATTTGTGACCTTGTTGAACTGTGGAATTTATATATATTATATGTAAACTTTGGATTTTGAACAATGATTTTGGCTATATAAAAATCATGAACTCCTTGGTCCACTAGTGTCGAATTGTTTTCTTGCTGGGCTGTTTCGCTCATGACTTACAAATTTTCACGTGCTAAACTTCTCGAATGGACAAGGAAATGCATTTGGCTTGAGCTTATTGTAATAATATTTTAGTGATATTGTCTTATCTTAGAGCTGCATCTCTCTGTATTTGTCTTTATTTCAGCTATATGATACTATTTCTGAGTTGGATTTCGGAATCTTATTTGCTTATGTGAGACTTGTTTTAAGTATGAATAAAGTTTGATATCTAAGTATAGTTGTTGTATAAAAAGTTGGGGTATTACAGTTGGTATTCAGAGCTTAGGTTAGCTTCCTGTAGACTGCTTGAGTTATGAATTTTGCTAAGTATATTTTAAAGATACTAATTAATTTATTGTCTTCTAATTTTGTAGATGGCAGATGAATATGTTGAGGTTGAAATGTCTGACATCGAGGATCCCGTTGATAATTCACCACTACCATCGTCAAACTATGACCCTAGCTCAGATAGTGATGATTCTGTCAACAACTTTGAACATGCTTCTGATAGTGAGGAATCAATTCATGAAAATCCCGGAGAGACCATTAGTGAGCATTCTAAAAAGACTGACCTTGAAATGGAGATAGAAAGTCTCCGAGCTGATTTAGAGGAGGCACACTTGAAAGTAGAGAGAGCAGAACACCCACTATTAGTATTGCGATAAAATGTGTTAGGAGGATATGAAAGATTTCGAAATTCTTCATTGAGGGGTAGATGTGTTAGTAAGAGGGATAAGAAGTACGTTAAGAGTTTCACAAAACAGGTGCAGGTAGAAGTGAGAAGGAATGTTGCAGTGATAGGGAATGTTTTGAGGGAAGGAGGTTATTATGAGTATCCACCATCAGCAAGTTCCTCCCCTTCAGATAACTACACATCTGATTAGTGTCCTTGTTAGTGAATCTTAAGTTATATCTATTGGAAATCATCTATAATAAAGATGACTGTCGTTTTGAATTTCTATGGTTGAAAAAAAAACTTGTACTATTTTGAGGTTTCTATTAATAAGATATGTTTTAATTTATATATATGTGTACATAAATCTTGTATATTATATAGTTATTCCAAGATTGAGCACTGAATAAATTATGTAGGAATCATGCCTCGTCAGAGAAGTAACACTGATGAAGGTGCGCACATGATGACTCAATTGGCAGACACATTGGCGACATTGGTAGGGAACCAGCAAAATGGACCTAGGAGTTTGATATATGAATTTAAGAGGCTAACTCCTCCAGTTTTTGAAGGATCTACAAATCCTTCAGAAGTGGATAAGTGGCTACAAGAGATGGAGAAGATTTTTGAGTTACTAGGAAGTACGGACGAGCAGAAGGTTAATTTGGCAAGCTACCAACTCCAAGGAAGTGCTTACGACTGGTGGCTAATGGAGAAAAGACGCGGTGAAAATAATGAAGAAGAGGCTTCCAGAGCATACACTTGGGAAACTTTTAAGGAGTCATTTAAGGACAAATATTTTCCCAGGACGGTACGAGCTAAGTTGGAGTGCGATTTTATAAGGTTGGAACAAGGAGAAAAGCAAACTGTCTCGGAGTATGAGGCTGAATTCGACCGTTTGGCTAAGTATGTGCCAACTTTGGTGGCGGGCGAGATTAGTAGGGCACGTAGATTTGAGGAAGGATTACGTAATGAGATTAAGAGGCATGTGGCTGCTTTTGAGCTAAACAGCTACAAGATGGTGTTGAACAAGGCTTTAATAGTCGAGAGGGGGCTAGTGGGAGATGAATGAAAGAAAGACTCTGAGGCTAAGAAGAGATGTGAGTCTACAGGTAGATTTAACGAGAATGATCCCCCGAGAAAGTTCAATAATCGAGGAAATGGTGGAAATTTTTCTCGAAACGCTTTAGGGAACAAGGTGACTTGTTCAAGGTGCGGCAAAAATCACTTGGATAAAGAATGTCGTTGGAACACTGGAGCTTGTTTGTTTTAGTTGTGGAGAAAAGGGACATAAGATTTCTGAATGTCCAAAGCGTGATCCAAATCGTAACAAAGACAATACAAATAAGGCCACTTTGGCATCTCTTATTCGACCAACATACACCTAAGCAAGATTGAGGTAGGCGATCAATTTCTTTCAATGATTATGTGTTTCACTTTGATTTTTTTTTATTAAAATATGGGGACAAATTTTTTTTAAGGAGGGTAGAATGTAAAAACCAGTGTTTTTTTATTAAATATATATATTTATGTAAGTCTAGTGATTTAATATATACAAGTAGTAAAAATGTTATTGTGCTTTATTTTAAAAAAAAGAAGAAAAAATGTACATAATTTGAAACATTTAGTTGTTTTCTTTACTTGGTCAAAACCTGTTACTAATAGATAAGATATGAGTTAAACTTTAAAAATACAGATATGAGTTAGTTCTGAAAATAGTGGAGGGTGATTAACTTAGGAGTACAGTACGTTAGATTTGTAAATAAATAGATTTAATTTAGTTCATTTGTTTGTTGCACCGTCTCTTCTTTCTCACGTACTTTTCTTTTCTCGCGATTTTCTTTTCAACGTGTGTGTTTTAGGTTACTCATTGTTGTAATGTATTCATTTATGTAATGGTCAAGTTATTTTTAATACTAAATATATGTGCTTGTTGATTTGTATATTTTATTATACATTGAAATTTTGTTAAATACTTAATGCTCTGTTTAAAAGTAGTCTTTAATTTTAAAGACAATGATTTGTGAAAAGAAATATTATGTACATGTGATATTTCTGGTTAACTCCTTTTATATGATTTTGTTAAACTATGTTGTTAACGTGATAAATGTGAAAAATCGTTAATTATGTGTATTATTTTTATAAAAGATTGTTAATATGTAACTGTTTATTTATTTTATGAGATATTATTATTAGCGTTTTTATTATTATGTTAATGACATATGTGATGATTTTATTCTCTTTTATAAGTCTCTATTTTTGTTAGTTTTATTTTATAAATTGGTCAATCATTTATTCATTCTAGAAAATTTTAATTATATTTTATTAGTATATGTACATACATGTTTATTTATTTAATTTTTTTTACTTATGTGTGTTCTTAGAAAATGGTAGTAATAGTATTAATTGACTTGTATAATTTTAAAAAACTCATTTAGTAAATTCTTGTTAGTATAATATTTCATTATATTTAGTTTTTTTATATTATTTTGTTACCTGGTTTTGTATTGATGTTGGCTGATTTTGTATTGCAGCTCTCTTATATGTTGTTTTTATTGCCTGGTTTTTGTTTTAGAGTCCTTATTTTGTGTATATATAATTTTATATATATTATCTTTTGCCTGGTTTTTGTTTTAGAGTTCTTTTTTTGTGTATATATAATTTTATATATATATTATCTTTTGCCTGGTTTGTGTATTAGTGTGTATGAGGATAATTAATTATGTTAGTTTTTAATAATAACTACATAGGTTGGATTTCTCTGCGTCAAGTGATAAATTGTTAAAGTGGTTGTCAGTGTCAAGGTAAGTTAACTCTTCACACTTTTATTTTTATTTTGAAATCTGTTAAATATTTTTGCACTGCTTTTATTTTAACAACTATGGATCAAGTAATTATTTTAGACATGAGAATTGCGAGTGAGCTCTGACCTATGAAACATTTAGTAATGACGTATAGTTCGGGAACTAGATTTTGATACCTTACTAGGGAGTGTTTTGCACAGTTTATGATACCTTAGGAAGGGGCGCATTATTGACAGTTGTGAACCTATGATACTGTGTCACTAGCAAGCTGTGGAATTTATTTATGTTATATGTAAACTTTGGATTTTGAGCAATGATTTTGGCTTTATAAAAATCATGAACTCCTTGGTCCACTAGTGTCAAATTGTTTTCTTGCTGGGCTGTTTGGCTCATGACTTACAAATTTTCAGCTGCTAAATTTCTGGGATGGACAAGGAAATGCATTTGGCTTGAGCTTATTGTAATAATATTTTAGTGATAGTGTCTTATCTTAGAGCTGCGTCTCTCTGTATTTATCTTTATTTCAGCTATATGATACTATTTCTGAGTTGGATTTCAGAATCTTGTTTGCTTATGTGAGACTTGTTTTAAGTATGATTAAAGTTTGATATCTAAGTATAGTTGTTGTATAAAAAGTTGGGGTATTACAGAGTCGTCAATATAGCCAACAAACCGTGTCCAGAAACTCTGCGCACACTATACCAAAATGACCATATATGTTGACTCAAATATGATTTTAAGCTAATTTTTTCATGAGTAGAACCTTGACTCGAGATTAATCTTAACATAAAAGAGTTACAAAACAGAACTTAGCTATATTTAAAGGCTACACTTACAACATATAGGACAATATATAAATTTGACAAAACAGTTTTTACAAATAATTTTAACATTTAACAATTAATTAAACCCATTATCTCTATTAATCAAATCATCAAACACTTAGCATGCAAACCATATAATTGAATCTTAATACCTCAATATTATCATAACGATAATAAGCACAATTATAGAATAAAATATCTTCAAACACCATGTTCTCTAGGAGGTCCAATCTGTAATGCAACTCAACCCAATTAAATTATCAACACAATTACACGTATCATTTAGATAGGAAATAAAATGACACAACAAAGACACAGTCAAACCAAGATATGACATAAACTGACTTCCTTATTAAATATTTTACACGATTAAGTTTCTAAATCCATTATCATCCAAGTCTAATAAATTTTTCCACCACACAAAACTGAAAATTTCCCTAACAATAAAACCACACAAATCATCACCTTGGCCATATCAATTGAAGCACAAAGTTAACCATAAGCCAACACAAACAATAAATAAATACACAAAATTATATTTCCCAAAGCAAACAACTAACAAATACACACACCCGTACATATATGCAAGCAAGTATCAAATAGTGAAAGATAAAAGAGACTGGACTCCAGCCTCAAATCAAAAAAATTTGAATAGAAAGATGGTGGTGCCATATTATCTAGAGAGACACGGTCGGGTGAGGGAATAGAGGATGGAGAAATATGAGACAGAGAGATTAAGAAATTCAGAGAATGAGAGAGATATTGAGAGATAAGAAATTGAGAGAATGAGAGAGATATCGAGAGATTATAAGAGAGTTCGAGTAAAAGGAAAAGAAAGGAGGAAAAATAAAAGAATCCGGCAAGTATCACCCACTCTCACTACCACGTATCGTTTTCCCGCCTGCCCAACCTGAATTTTGACGCCCGCTTTTGATTTTAACGAAACAATTCGCGGATAAAAACAAATCGAAATAATTCCCAAGTAATTTTAAAATCCCATAAATAAAAAACTTGTAAAATAAAATTATCTGAATTTTTTTAAGAAATTTAGAATTTAACATCGAATTAACAAATACAAACACAAATATATACAATGACACCTCCAACCGAAGCAACAATTAATAACACGATAATTCAACACATAATTAATATTTAATACTGAACACATAAATTTTCTAATCATCTTTTATTTAATAATACGAAAAAACAAAGTATTTATACATATATTCAAGTTAGTCACATGTGCAAGGTCTTTCGTATAAGGTCAATATCTCATGAATCTTTATAAAGCGGTTGAGAAAGGGCAAGAGAAAGGAAATTATGTCAGAGGTCGCAAAAGATAATTCAATTTAGAAGAAGAGGTCTAGATTAAAATGTTGGAAGAAGGAGAGGAAGGTAAAGTTGTTAGTGGAAAAGTCCGGTAACTAGTGATATACTCACCCTACTTTATGATCTGGGAATGAATCCAAAGATTTTTTTATATGCACTCGATATAAAACTCCTAATTATATTAATTGAGATTGTTGGTTTAAGAATTTTGATTTTTGGGTTACGCGCTACTTAGATTGTTTGGGCTCTATTATAAATTACAGAAGTCCGGTTGGGACGATCTTATAGCCCACACAAAACTTATGAATTTTATTTTTCGGAGATGATCCAATTAGGAGAATTCAATATAAGCATCATAGAAACTGGAGAGACCTGACAATAACGAATTTTATTAGAGAATCATAGTCGGTTTAGAAATCTGACTTGAAATTTAAGAATAATAATATATTTGTAAAATTAAAATAGGGATCAGATTTTTTTATTAGTTTTAGACATATTAGAGACACATACGATGTAGAGAGTATATAGTTATGATTTTTTAGAGAGAGAATAAAGAAAGATTTTAGTCTTGTGATAAAACTAAAGATTAAATGTTCTTATTAGATTAATTATATTTCTTTATTTCTTAGTTTTATAACTTGTATAATTATTATTCAGTAGTCATTTATAGGGCAGAGAAGGGTAGCCATGTTTATAATATAATTTTAGCACATTTTTTTATGTGATTTGATTGATTATGCCTGTTATAGTTATTTATATTTTAATTATTAATTTATGTAATCGGGCGATATAATGTATTAATTAGATAAAAATAGGAGTTATAAATAGGATAGTTTACTCATTAGAGACACAAATATGATTAGCATAATTTGAAGTGAGAGTGGGATAAATAATGGAATTTTTAGAGGATTAATACTCGGGAGATATTAACAATTGCTTTAATTGGGTGATTAGCTGAATTAACAAAAGTTATTGACATGAAAGTGTGCTTCCAGATTGTTAGTACTTGAGAAAAATTAACATAATCTTAGTTATATGCCCACTTTAGTTTTTTTAACTTAGGATCTATGTAATTCATAACCATAATAGACCTAATTGTCGTAGCTGTTTATATTCATTGTTTAACGTAATTAGTTTATTGTTGATTTAGTTGTAATACTTACCTAGCAAAATATGCATCACACAATCATTTTGCTGTTGAACCAATGAAAAAGTAATTGAGTCAAAATCGACTAAACATTTCTCCTTGTGTATATGACCCACTTGCCACTTTGTACTTTTCAAATAATCAAAATGGACTAAGTTCTATAATTTGTTTTTAGAATATTTAGTTCATTTGGTTTATGGGCCTCTTCACAATGAATCCAAAAGAAATTATGCTTATTTGATGTTGGAATTTTGTTTAACTTTCACTACGTTCTATCTATAAGATAGGTTCGTAAAATTACAATTACGGCCCAATCTACAGCGAGGACAGTTTATTGATATTTTATTTCTCGGTCGGCCCAATTCGAGTATGTTCTCGAGTATTCTGTACCCTTCAAAATGCTGAATATATGTATATGTTTCTCACATTCTTTAATCACTTATTCTTTGCAGTCATCTCGCCAGTTCGTTAGTTCCCCATTTTCTTTTTGAGTTTCTTCACATATCACTAATTTTAATATCGGGTTTTAACCCATCTCCTAATTTTTCCTCAATCTATATCAACCACATCTACGGTGTCCGTAATACTTACCATCATGACTTTTTGGATTCAAATTGGTAAGTGATGGATGAACCTAATTCTTTGAACATTTATATCTTCTAGATGCCGACACTCATAATTACTTTATTCTTGATCATCGGACCGTATTTAGCTAAATAGAGATGTCAAATCTTGAATATTTTTTTACGCTAAGATTTTACCTTTAATTTATATACATTTATGTCATTTTTTGAAATTATAGTGCTTAATATTAATATATATTATTTGGCTTGAGTTCTTGGACTCATTTGAATTTTGAATGTGATTCGAAATTTATTTATTGTTTAGTATTGGTTCTCAATGGATGTAATTTCTAATCAAATCCAGTCCTCATATTCGTGTTTCGATTTTGTTTATAGAGAAGTGAATATATCATGATAATAATACTTCACATTTGTAAATTAGCACTAATTTTTAACTCCATTTGGTTTGCATTTTGTCGGTAAAATGCACATGTCAAATCTTTGTAATCTTTTCTTTTATCTATAATTTATTGTTCGTTGTAAAAGGGCACTTAATATATTGCTTGATTTCCATTCGTAGATACATGACATTTGCCAAAAAAACAATGAAGAAAATGCTCCCCAAAGAATTAAGGTGGAACACTCCTTGGTAAGTAATAATCTTCTTTTAGCATCCTATAGTTTGTGTTTTTTTAGTGTTTTAATGGCCTAAGTAAAAGTTTTAGGGAATTAAAAAGATGTTTTGGATCCATTGATTTATTTTTCATTGGGTATTAACCTTTTTTTTGTCCCATTTAAAAACAACAGTAAATGAAATGTAAGATTAATCTTTTTTGACCAGCCTGACCACAGTTCTTCCCATCCCAGACCAAGTTTTTCTTTCTGCATTCTCAGATCACATTTTCCTTGATCTTTACGGGAGGGTCTGTTCCAGAATTACGAAGCTCTTCATTTTTTCTCTCTACGTCTGATTCACTTGCATGACGAGTTACAATGCAGTTTAATTTGGTCCTGTCATCCATTGGGAGGTTATGGATGTAACATCTTTTCCTTGTTGCTCCATAAATGTGAAGCGAGTCCCCGAATTCTGGTTCAATGTCGTAAAGTTCTTTTCTGATGGTTTCCCGCACCCATTACTCAGCAAGTACAACTAAACATCTATCTTAATTATTTAAAAATCAAAAGCTTGATATATTTTTAATTATACAATTGAATTTATATTAGTTTTTGTAATAATTAATAAAACTACTTATATATATATGTACATAATAAAACATTAGAAAAAAATATGTATGGTACAAAAACGTATTAACTTATGAGTGGTGTTTAATGCATAAATTTTTTAAAAGGTTATGACTTTGATAAGATAAAATTTTCAGAAGACACTTAATATTAAAATATAAATATTATAGGCAAGTTAATTTTAATTTTCTGACTAAACTAAACCGGTTGGTTATAATCGGTTAATTAATTTGTTATTCAAATTTTAACAAAAATTCAAATCCCCCAAAAATTTCATGAAAATTTTAAATTTCAGCTGAAACTAAAACCCACTTAATTCCGTTGGTTATAGTCATCAAATGGATGATTTTATACGCGGATTATACAATTTTCCACGAAAATTCAAATATCCACAACAAATGATTTTTTGAAAATTTAATTTTTTTCTGCCTAAACTAAAATAACATAAAATTGGTTCCATTAAATGGTGGGTATTGTACGACCGCTTATTCAAATTTTCAAGATAATTTAAATTTCCCCTCGTAAAAATTAGACGAACAGTACAAGAAATTCCCAATCATACAAAGTTCCATACACAACGGTTAAAAAAACCGGTCGTCCTAAAAAATATTCAACAGTGAATTGATTTGGCATAACAGTTTCCTCACACGAATAGAAAATTCTTGAAAAAGTCCACGTCCCAAAAATGAGATTCGTTCATGATTAACCATAAATTTATTGAAAAGATCTTTAACACCATCCAACCATACCGATGCCAAGATATATCGATTTTAGTCATAAAAAAATTAAAAATATTACAAGTTCATAATACAAAATAGAAACACCAGGTAAATTCCTGATTTACAGATAATTTTTGTAATATTTTTTTCGACAATCTAATTGTATGGAAATAAGATGTATTGATATTAATAATAAGAAAAATTACAAAAAAAATTTAAATTTATCTTGCATGACGGGAATAGAAAATTTTAGGACAAGTCTGATGCCAAAACACGAGATTTGTTCCTAATTAACTAGATTATTTGTTAAACAATTTTTTCAACGATTCAACCATACGGGTGTTAAGTTATAACGATTTTAGTCAAAAGATAAAATAACAAAAAAATTCAAATTCATCTTGCATGACACTAATAGAAAAATCTAGAAAAAGTCCAACTCCCCATATGAGATTTGTTCCTGATAAACAACAAAATTTTTAATGATTTTTTCAATGATCGAGGATGTCAAAATATATCCATTGTATTCATATGAAAAATTACAAAAAAAAAAATCAAATTCATCTTCCATGACAGTAATAGAAAATTATAGAAAAAGTCCAACTCCGTAACATAAGAATTCCGAGTTAACCAGATTATTTTTTAAACATTTTTTCGATGATCCGACTGTACAGATATTAACATGTATCGACTTTAATCATCATAAAATTTATGATAACGTTTCAAATTCATCTTGACGGGGAATAGAAAAAGTTAAGAAAAGTCTTACTCTCGGGATTTGTTCCCGATTAACTAGAAATTTTTTTTAACAATTTTTTCGATAATCTAATCCAACGTATATTAAGATATATGGATTTTAGCCATAAGAAAAAATTACAAAAAAAAATCAAATTCATCTTGCATGAAAATAATATAAAAATTAAGAAAATGTGTGACTCCCAAATAACAGATTTTTTTTTCCGTTTAACTAGATAAATTTTTTAACAAATTTTTGAACCATCCAACCTCATGTTAAGATATAATATTTTAATCATAAGAAAAAATTACAAAGAATTTCAAATTCATCTTGAATAATAGGATTAGAAAAATTTAGGAAAGAAACATGAGATTTGTTCCTACTAGATGTTAAATAATGAGACGGGAGAATGATATACAACAGAAAAATTGGATGAAGATAGGAAGTAATACACCTCTGCAAGGAAAAGTAGCAAGACTTTGTATTTACCTCTACATTAGAACTGAGATAAAAGTGATTGTTTTTTATGAAATATCTCTTCCATAAGTTTATTCAATTTATATAACTTTCATGTGTATCTTTAATATGCTCTAGGAACTAGAAAAATGGTTGAATATATTATTTATGACCAAAATGTTTATCAAATTATGTCCAATGACTAGACTCTTATAATTCAAGAATTCCAAGAGATTAATAAACCCCTACAAGTACACGAACATGTTCTATGTCCATATTGTTAAAGTTACTAATAGACATATCCCAAGCTGTCATGAATTACATTTACAATAACTAATTGCGTATTGATGAATAATCTGTCTAACAAACTAATAAGATGTACCTTGTAGAGCAAGTAGGTATATAAACCACCATCACCATTTGGAAACCTCTTTTGAGCTCTTTCAAAAAGCCTCGGCAAAGCTTTGCGTGATAAAAAAAATAAAGAAGCAATTTTTAGAGGAGACAATGTGAAAAGAAATGCTTACATGATACTTAATTTATGTCACCTTCGTTTTCTATTTTTGACTTCAGTTCATCAATCCTTGCTTTAATATCCGAAGATACACTGTCATCAAGACATTTAATAACAGTCAGTTAACAGTTCATCAGATAAATTCCAGAAAATATGTCCAAACATCAGCCCCCTCTTTCAAATGCAATAACAAATAAATCACACATTTTTGCAATAATGATTTCAGTACAAAATAATAATAACATCTTATAGAAAGCAAAGAAGCACCCTATGGGAATGTAGAATCAAAACGCTTCAGAGCTGGCAAGATGATTACGAGTTCTGTAAATAACATTGTTGTAATCTAATTCATGTGTCATAAATATGAATTCAATGAGATGAAGATGAACACATAATCACAGATAAACATAGCATGTAGTGATGCACCCACCAACATCATAGATCAAAGAAATCTAGTAATTGAAATTGTGGCTAGAGCTGAATAATATCACTATTAGTTGTATTTATAAATTACAAGATGTAAACACATGCAGTAGATCTTTAACAATTTTACAACAATAGCAACACAGAGACATGTGCGTCCTACACCCACACCTATACACTTAAAAAATACAGAGGACTAGTAAATATAACAACATCCGAGTTTATCACAAAGAAAAACTTATCATAAACACGGATAAAATCACAAGAAAAGCATTAAAACTAATCAATCATATATGTCATCTCAAACACATCCCTATATATACTCATAAGTACATAACCACTCAAGTAATAATGACGTGTGCTTATACCTTACTAAAGTTATAATAATTGGAATCAATCATTAACCAAATATATTCATTCTAATTTAATATCAAGTGCAAACAAAAGTTTTGTAAATAATTAAACATATAAAAATACATAACAGCATCTTGGCTGCTGGACTCCACAGAAACTCAGTTGGCCTCCAGATTTTTAACAAATCCATAAATAGATTTGTTACAGTGAAATTTGGTGGAGACTTAGTTGAATCAGAGACCTAGCTACCATAAAAATGTCAGATGAAAACAAGGTGTTTAGAGCCGCTAACAAGTCGTCAATCTAGCCAACAAACCCTGTCCAGAAACTCTACGCACACTATACCAAAATGACCATATCTCTTGACTCAAATATGATTTTAAGCTAATTCTTTCCCGAGTAGAATCTTGACTCGAGAATCAATCTAAACACAAAAGAGTTACAAAACAGAACTTAGCTATATTAAACAGCTATACTTACAACATATAGAACAATAGATAAATTGAGGAAACAGTTTTACAAATAATTTTAACATTTAACAATTAATTAAATTCATAATATCTATTAATCAAATCATCAAACACTTAGCATGCAAACCATATAATTGAATCTTAATATCTCAATATTATCATAACAATAATAGCACGATTACAGAATCAATATCTTCAAACACCATGTTCTCTAGGAGGTCCAATCTGTAATGCAACTCAACCTAATTAAATTATCAATACAATTACACCTATCATTTAGAAAGGAAATAAAATGGCACAACAAAGACACAGTGAAAACCAAGATATGACCTAAACTGACTTCCTTATTAATAATTTACACGCTTAAGTTTCTAAATCCATTATCATCCAAGTCTAACAAATTTTTCCACCACACACAAACTGAAAATTCCCTAACAATAAAACTACCCAAATCATCACCTTGGCCATATCAATCAAAGCACAAAGTTAACCATAAGCCAACACAGACAAGAAACAAATACATAAAATTATATTTCCCAACGCAAACAACTAACAAATATACCCACCCGTACATATACGCAAGCAAGTATCAAAGAGTGAAAGATAAAAAAGACCGACTCGAGCCTCAATCGAACAAATTGAACAGACAGATGGTGGTGCCATATTATCTAGAGAGACACGGTCGGGTGAGGGAATAGAGGATGGAGAAAGATGAGTCAGAAAGATTAAGCAATTGAGAGAATGAGAGAGATATTCAGAGCTAAGTAATTGAGAGAAATGAGATAGATATTGAGAGATTATAAGAGAGATAGAGTAAAACAAAAAGAAAGGAGGAAAAATAAAAGAATCTGGCACGTATCAACCCACTCTCACTGCCACGTACCCATTCCGCCTGCCCAACCTGAATTGTGACGCCCGCTTTTAATTTTAACGATATAATTCGCGGATAAAAACAAATTGAAATAAGTTCCCAGTAATTTTAAAATCCATAATAAAAAACTAGTAAAATGAAATTTTCTGAACTTTTTAAAGAAATTTTGAATTTAACATCGAATTAACAAATATTTATGATCGGAATTAAATTTGAGACTGAATATTTGACGAAATATTATTTTTCTAATAATATTCAGATTTATGAAAATTAAACTTTATTATTCCTACTAAATACAAACACAAATTAATAAAATGACACCCCCAACCGAAGCAACAATTAATAACACGAATAATTCAACACATAATTAATATTTAACACTGAACACATAAATTGCCTAATCATCTTTTATTTAATAATACGAAAAAAACAAAGTCTTTATACATATATTCAAATTAGTCACATGCGCAAGGTCTTTCGAATAAGGTCAATATCTCATGAATCTTTTATAAAGCGTTTGATAAAGCGCAAGAGAAAGGAAATTATGTCAGAGGTCATAAAAGATAATTCAATTCAGAGGAAAAAGTCTAGATTAAAATGTTGGAAGATTGAAACAATTACGCAAAGACGATAATGAAGGAGAGGAAGGTAAGTTTTAGTGGAACAATCTTTGGATTATCTTGGAATGAATCCAAAGATTTTTTTATATGCACCGATATAAAACTCCCAATTATATTAATTGAGACTGTTGTTTTTAGAATTTTGAATTTTTGGGTTACGCGCTACTTAGATTTTTTGGGCTCTATTATAAATTACAAAAGTACGGTTGGGACCATCTTATAGCCCACACAAAGCTTATGAATTTTATTCTTCGGAAATGGTCCAGTAAGTAAATTCAATAAAAGCATCATGGAAACTGGAGAGACCTGACAATAACGAATTTTATTAGAGAATCATAGTCGGTTTAGAAGTCTGACTTGTACATTTATGAATAATAATATATTTATAAAATTAAAATAGGGATCAGATATTTTTATTAGTTTAAGAAATATTAGAGACACATACGATGTAGAGAGTATATAGTTATGATTTTTTACAGAGATAATGAAGAAAGATTTTAGTCTTGTGATAAAACTGAAGATTACATGTTCTTATTAGATTAATTATATTTCTTTATTTTCTTAGTTTTATAACTCGTATAATTATTATTCAGTAGTCATTTATAGGGCAGAGAAGGGTAGCCATGTTTACAATATAATTTTAGCACAATTTTTATGTGATTTGATTAATTATGCCTATTATAGTTATTTATATTTTCATTATTAATTTAAGTAATCGGGCGATATAATGTATTAATTAGATGAAAATGCGAGCAATAAATAGGATATTTTACTCATTAGAGACACATATATGGTTATCATAATTTGAAGTGAGAGTGGGATAAATAATGGAATTTTTAGAGGATTAATACTCGAGAGATATTAACAATTGCTTTAATTGGGCGATTAATTGAATTAACAAAAGTTATTGACATGAAAGCGTGTTTCCACATTGTTAGTACTTGAGACAAATTTACATAATCTTAGTTATATGCCCACTTTAGTTGCTTTAGCTTAGGATCTAAGTATTTCATAACCATAATAGACATAATTGCCCTAGGTTTTTATATTCATTGTTTAACATAATTAGTTTAGTGCTGATTTAGTTGTAATACTTACCTAGAAAAATATGTATCACACAATCATTTTGTTGTTGAACCAATGTAAAAGTAATTGAGTCGACTAAACATATCTCCTTGTGTATATGACCCACTTGCCACTTTGTAATTTTCAAATAATCAAAATGGACTAAGTTCTATAATTTGTTTTTGTAATATTTAGTTCATTTGGTTCATGGGCCTCTTCACAATAAATCCAAAAGAAATTATGCTTATTTGATTATTGAGATTTTGTTTAACTTTCACTATGTTCTATCTATAAGATAGGTTCGTAAAATTACAATTACGGTCCAATCTACAGCGAGGACAGTTCATTGATATTTTATTTCTCGGTCGGCCCAATTCGAGTATGTTCTCGAGTATTCTGTACCCTTCAAAATGCTGAATATATGTATATGTTTCTCACATTCTTTAATCACTTATTCTTTGCAGTCATCTCGCCAGTTCGTTAGTTCCCCATTTTCTTTTTGAGTTTCTTCACATATCACTAATTTTAATATCGGGTTTTAATCCATCTCCTAATTTTTCCTCAATCTATATCAACCACATCTACGGTGTCCATAATACTTACCATCATGACTTTTTGGATTCAAATTGGTAAGTGATGGCTCAACCTAATTTTTGAACATTTATATCTTCTAGATGCCGACACTCATAATTACTTTATTCTTGATCATCGGACCGTATTTAGCTAAATAGAGATGTCAAATCTTGAATATTTTTTTACGCTAAGATTTTACCTTTAATTTATATACATTTCTGTCATTTGTTGAAATTATAGTGCTTAATATTAATATATATTATTTGGCTTGAGTTCTTGGACTCATTTGAATTTTGAATGTGATTCAAAATTTATTATTGTTTAGTATTAGTTCTCAATGGATGTAATTTCTAATCAAATCCAGTCCTCATATTCATGTTTCGATTTTTTTTATAGAGAAGTGAATACACCATGATAATAATACTTTACATTTGTAAATTAGCACTAATTTTTAACTCCATTTGGTTTGAGTTTTGTCGGTAAAATGCACACGTCAAATCTTTGTAATCTTTTCTTTTATCTATAATTTATTGTTCATTGTAAAAGGGCACTTAATATATTGCTTGATTTCCATTGGTAGATACAGGACGTTTGCCAAAAAACAATGAAGAAAATGCTCCCCAAAGAATTAAGGTGGAACACTCCTTGGTAAGTAATAATCTTCTTTTAGCATCCTATAGTTTGTGTTTTTTTAGTGTTTTAATGGCCTAAGTAAAAGTTTTAGGGAATTAAAAAAGATGTTTTGGATCCATTGATTTATTTTTCATTGGGTATTAACCTTTTTTTGTCCCATTTAAAAACAACAGTAAATGAAATGTAAGATTAATCTTTTTTGACCAGCCTGACCACACTTCTTCCCATCCCAGACCAAGTTTTTCTTTCTGCATTCTCAGATCACATTTTCCCTGATCTTTACGGAGGGTCTGTTCCAGAATTATGAAGCTCTTCATTTTTTCTCTCTATGTCTGATTCACTTGCATGACGAGTTACAATGCAGTTTAATTTGGTCCTATCATCCATTGGGAGGTTATGGATGTAACATCTTTTCCTTGTTGCTGCATAAATGTGAAGCGAGTCCCCGAATTCCGGTTCAATGTCGTAAAGTTCTTTTCTGATGGTTTCCCGCACCCCTTACTCAACAAGTACAACTAAACATCTATCTTAATTGTTTAAAAATCAAAAGCTTGATATATTTTTAATTGTATAATTGAATTCATATTAGTTTTTGTAATAATTAATAAAACTACTTATATATATGTACATAATAAAACATTAGAAAAAAATATGTATGGTACAAAAACGTATTAACTTATGAATGGTGTTTAATGCCTAAATTTTTAAAAGGTTATGACTTTGATAATATAAAATTTTCAGAAGACACTTAATATTAAAATATAAATATTATAGGCAAGTTAATTTTAATTTTCTGACTAAACTAAAACCGGTTGGTTATAATTGTTAATTAATTTGTTATTCAAATTTTAACAAAAATTCAAATCCCCCCAAACATTTCATGAAAATTTTAAATTTCAGCTGAAACTAAAACCCACTTAAATCCGTTGGTTATAGTCATCAATTGGATGATTTTGTACGCGGATTATACAATTTTCCAAGAAAATTTAAATATCCACAATAAATGATTTTATTAAAATTTAATTTTTTTTGCCTAAACTAAAACAAAATAAAATTGGTTCCATTAAATGGGGCGTATTGTACGACCGCTTATTCAAATTTTCAAGATAATTTAAATTCCCCCTCCTAAAAATTAGACGAACAGTACAAGAAATTCCCAATCATACAAAGTTCCATACACAACGGTTAAAAAAACCGGTCGTCCTAAAAAATATTCAACAGTGAATTGATTTGGCATAACAGTTTCCTCACAGGAATAGAAAATTCTTGAAAAAGTCCACGTCCCAAAAATGAGATTCGTTCATGATTAACCATAAATTTATTGAAAAGATCTTTAACACCATCCAACCATACCGATGCCAAGATATATCGATTTTAGTCATAAAAAAATTAAAAAATATTACAAGTTCATAATACAAAATAGAAATACCAGGTAAATTCCTGATTTACAGATAATTTTTGTAAATATTTTTTTCGACAATCTAATTGTATGGAAATAAGATGTATTGATTTTAATAATAAGAAAAAAAAAAACAAAAAATTAAATTTATCTTGCATGACGGGAATAGAAAACTTTAGCACAAGTCTGATGCCAAAACACGAGATTTGTTCCTAATTAACTAGATTATTTTTTAAACAATTTTTTCGACGATTCAACCATACGGGTGTTAAGTTATAACGATTTTAGTCAAAAGAAAAAATAATAAAAAAATTTCAAATTCATCTTGCATGACACTAATAGAAAAATCTAGAAAAAGTCCAACTCCCCATACGAGATTTGTTCCTGATAAACAACAGAATTTTTTAATGATTTTTTCTACGATCCAGGATGTCAAAATATATCCATGTAGTCATATGAAAAAATTACAAAAAAAATCAAATTCATCTTGCATGACAGTAATAGAAAATTATAGAAAAAGTCCAACTCCATAACATAAGAATTCCGAGTTAACCAGATTATTTTTTAAATATTTTTTCGATGATCCGACTGTACAGATATTAACATGTATCGACTTTAGTCATCATAAAAATTTATGATAACATTTCAAATTCATCTTGACGGGGCAAGAAAAAGTTATGAAAAGTCTTACTCTCGGGATTTGTTCCCGATTAACTAGGAATTTTTTTTAACAATTTTTTCGATAATCTAATCCAACATATTAAGATATATGGATTTTAGTCATAAGAAAAAATTACAAAAAAAAATAAATTCATCTTGCATGACGGGAATAGAAAACTCTAGGACAAGTCTGATGCCAAAACACGAGATTTGTTCCTAATTAACTAGATTATTTTTTAAACAATTTTTTCGACAATTCAACCATACGCGTGTTAAGTTATAACGATTTTAGTCAAAAGAAAAAATAACAAAAAATTTCAAATTCATCTTGCATGACACTAATAGAAAAATCTAGAAAAAGTCCAACTCCCCATATTAGATTTGTTCCTGATAAACAACAGAATTTTTTAATGATTTTTTCAACGATCCAGGATGTCAAAATATATCCATTGTAGTCATATGAAAAAATTATGAAAAATTACAAAAAAAATCAAATTCATCTTGCATGACAGTAATAGAAAATTATAGAAAAAGTCCAACTCCGTAACATAAGAATTCCGAGTAAACCAGATTATTTTTTAAACATGTTTTCGATGATCCGACTGTACAGATATTAACATGTATCGACTTTAGTCATCATAAAAATTTATGATAACGTTTCAAATTCATCTTGACGGGGAATAGAAAAAGTTAAGAAAAGTCTTACTCTCGGGATTTGTTCCCGATTAACTAGGAATTTTTTTTAGCAATTTTTTCGATAATCTAATCCAACGTATATTAAGATAGATGGATTTTAGCCATAAGAAAAAATTACAAAAAAAAATCAAATTCATCTTGCATGAAAAGAATATAAAAATTAAGAAAATGTGTGACTCCCAAACAACAGATTTTTTTTCCGTTTAACTAGATAAATTTTTTAACAAATTTTTGAACCATCCAACCTCATGTTAAGATATAATTATTTTAATCATAAGAAAAAATTACAAAAGAATTTCAAATTCATCTTGAATAATAGGATTAGAAAAATTTAGGAAAGAAACATGAGATTTGTTCCTACTAGATGTTAAAATAATGAGATGGGAGAATGATATAGAACAGAAAAATTGGATGAAGATAGGAAGTAATACACCTCTGCAAGAAAAGTAGCAAGACTTTGTATTTACCTCTACATTAGAAACTGAGATAAAAAGTGATTGTTTTTTATGAAATATCTCTTCCATAAGTTTATTCAATTTATATAAACTTTTCATGTGTATCTTAATATGTTCTAGGAACTAGAAAAATGGTTGAATATATTATTTATGACCAAAATGTTTATCAAATTATGTCCAGATGACTAGACTCTTATAATTCAAGAATGCCAAGAGATTAATAAACCCCTACAAGTACACGTACATGTTCTATGTCCATATTGTTAAAGTTACTAATAGACATATCCCAAACTGTCATGAATTACATTTACAATAACTAATTGCGTATATGAATAATTTGTCTAACAAACTAATAAGATGTACCTTGTAGAGCAAGTAGGTATATAAAACCATCATCACCATTTGGAAACCTCTTTTGAGCTCTTTGAAAAAGCCTCGGCAAAGCTTTGCCTGATAAAAAAAATAAAGAAGCATTTTTTTAGAGGAGACAATGGAAAAGAAATGCTTACATGATACTTAATTTTATGTCACCTTTCGTTTTCTATTTTTGACTTCAGTTCATCAATCCTTGCTTTAATATCCGAAGATACACTGTCATCAAGACATTTAATAACAGTCAGTTAACAGTTCATCAGATAAATTGCAGAAAATATGTCCAAACATCAGCCCCCTCTTTCAAATGCAATAACAAATAAATCACACATTTTTGCAATAATGATTTCAGTACAAAATAATAATAACATCTTATAGAAAGCAAAGAAGCACCCTATGGGAATGTAGAATCAAAACGCTTCAGAGCTGGCAAGATGATTACGAGTTCTGTAAATAACATTGTTGTAATCTAATTCATGTGTCATAAATATGAATTCAATGAGATGAAGATGAACACATAATCACAGATAAACATTGCATGTAGTGATGCACCCACCAACAGCATTAGATCAAAGAAATCTAGTAATTGAAATTGTGGCTAGAGCTGAATAATATCACTATTAGTTGTATTTATAAATTACAAGATGTAAACATGCAGTAGATCTTTAACAATTTTACACACAATAGCAACACAGAGACATGTGCGTCGCACACCCAGACCTATACACTTAAAAAAATACAGAGGACTAGTAAATATAACATCCGAGTTTATCACAAAGAAAAACTTATCATAAACACGGATAAAACACAAAGAAAAGCGTTAAAACTAATCAATCATATATGTCATCTCAAACACATCCCTATATATACTCATAAGTACATAACCACTCAAGTAATAATGACGTGTGCTTATACCTTACTAAAGTTATAATAATTAGAATCAATCATTAACCAAATATATTCATTCTAATTTAATATCAAGTGCAAACAAAAGTTTTGTAAATAATTAAACATATAAAACACATAACAATCTTGGCTGCTGGACTATAGAAACTCAGTTGGCCTCCAGATTTTTAACAAATCCATAAATAGGTTTGTTACAGTGAAATTTGGTGGAGACTTAGTTGAATCAGAGACCTAGCTACCATAAAAATGTCAGATGAAAATAAGGTGTTTAGAGCCGCTAACAAGTCGTCAATATAGCCAACAAACCCTGTCCAGAAACTCTACGCACACTATACCAAAATGACCATATCTCTTGACTCAAATATGATTTTAAGCTAATTCTTTAGCGAGTAGAATCTTGACTCGAGAATCAATCTAAACACAAAAGAGTTACAAAACAGAACTTAGCTATATTAAACAGCTATACTTACAACATATAGGACAATAGATAAATTTGAGAAAACAGTTTTACAAATAATTTTAACATTTAACAATTAATTAAACCCATAATCTCTATTAATCAAATCATCAAACACTTAGCATGCAAACCATATAATTGAATCTTAATATCTCAATATTATCATAACAATAATAAGCACGATTACAGAATCAAATATCTTCAAACACCATGTTCTCTAGGAGGTCCAATCTGTAATGCAACTCAACCGAATTAAATTATCAATACAATTGCACCTATCATTTAGAAAGGAAATAAAAATGGCACAACAAAGACACAGTGAAACCAAGATATGACCTAAACTGATTTCCTTATTAAATTTACACGCTTAAGTTTCTAAATCCATTATCATCCAAGTCTAACAAATTTTTCCACCACACAAAACTGAAAATTTCCTAACAATAAAACTACCCAAATCATCACCTTGGCCATATCAATCGAAGCACAAAGTTAACCATAAGCCAACACAAACAAGAAACAAATACATAAAATTATATTTCCCAACGCAAACAACTAACAAATATACACACCCGTACATATACGCAAGCAAGTATCAAAGAGTGAAAGATAAAAAAGACCGGACTCGAGCCTCAAATCGAACAAATTTGAACAGACAGATGGTGGTGCCATATTATCTAGAGAGACACGGTCGGGTGAGGGAATAGAGGATGGAGAAAGATGAGTCAGAAAGATTAAGAAATTGAGAGAATGAGAGATATTTAGAGATAAGTAATTGAGAGAATGAGATAGATATTGAGAGATTATAAGAGAGATAGAGTAAAACAAAAAGAAAGGAGGAATAATAAAAGAATCTGGCACGTATCACCCACTCTCACTGCCACGTACCCATTCCCGCCCCCAACCTGAATTTTGACGCCCGCTTTTAATTTTAACGATACAATTCGCGGATAAAAACAAATTGAAATAATTCCCAAGTAATTTTAAAATCCCATAAATAAAAAACTAGTAAAATGAAATTTTCTGAACTTTTTAAAGAAATTTTGAATTTAACATCGAATTAACAAATAATTATGATCGGAATTAAATTTGAGACTGAATATTTGACGAAATATTATTTTTCTAATAATATTCAGATTTATGAAAATTAAACTTTATTATTCCTACTAAATACAAACACAAATTAATACAATGACACCTCCAACCGAAGCAACAATTAATAACACGAATAATTCAACACATAATTAATATTTAACACTGAACACATAAATTGCCTAATCATCTTTTATTTAATAATACGAAAAAAACAATGTCTTTATACATATATTCAAATTAGTCACATGCGCAAGGTCTTTCGAATAAGGTCAATATCTCATGAATCGTTTATAAAGCGGTTGATAAAGCGCAAGAGAAAGGAAATTATGTTAGAGGTCGTAAAAGATAATTCAATTCAGAGGAAAAAGTCTAGATTAAAATGTTGGAAGATTGAAACAATTACGTCAAAGACGACAATGAAGGAGAGGAAGGTAAAGTTGTTAGTGGAAAAATCTTTGGATTATCTTTGGAATGAATCCAAAGATTTTTTTATATGCACCCGATATAAAACTCCCAATTATATTAATTGAGACTGTTGGTTTTAGAATTTTGAATTTTTGGGTTACGCGCTACTTAGATTTTTTGGGCTCTATTATAAATTACAAAAGTCCGGTTGGGACCATCTTATAGCCCACACAAAGCTTATGAATTTTATTCTTCGGAGATGGTCCAATAAGGAGAATTCAATAAAAGCATCATAGAAACTGGAGAGACCTGACAATAACGAATTTTATTAGAGAATCATAGTCGGTTTAGAAGTCTGACTTGTACATTTATGAATAATAATATTTGTAAAATTAAAATAGGGATCAGATATTTTTATTAGTTTAAGAAATATTAGAGACACATACGATGTAGAGAGTATATAGTTATGATTTTTTACAGAGATAATAAAGAAAGATTTTAGTCTTGTGATAAAACTGAAGATTACATGTTCTTATTAGATTAATTATATTTCTTTATTTTCTTAGTTTTATAACTCGTATAATTATTATTCAGTAGTCATTTATAGGGCAGAGAAGGGTAGCCATGTTTACAATATAATTTTAGCACAATTTTTATGTGATTTGATTAATTATGCCTATTATAGTTATTTATATTTTCATTATTAATTTAAGTAATCGGGCGATATAATGTATTAATTAGATGAAAATAGGAGTAATAAATAGGATATTTTACTCATTAGAGACACAAATATGGTTATCATAATTTGAAGTGAGAGTGGGATAAATAATGGAATTTTTAGAGGATTAATACTCGAGAGATATTAACAATTGCTTTAATTGGGCGATTAATTGAATTAACAAAAGTTATTGACATGAAAGCGTGTTTCCACATTGTTAGTACTTGAGACAAATTTACATAATCTTAGTTATATGCCCACTTTAGTTGCTTTAGCTTAGGATCTAAGTATTTCATAACCATAATAGACATAATTGCCCTAGGTTTTTATATTCATTGTTTAACATAATTAGTTTAGTGCTGATTTAGTTGTAATACTTACCTAGAAAAATATGTATCACACAATCATTTTGTTGTTGAACCAATGTAAAAGTAATTGAGTCGACTAAACATATCTCCTTGTGTATATGACCCACTTGCCACTTTGTAATTTTCAAATAATCAAAATGGACTAAGTTCTATAATTTGTTTTTGTAATATTTAGTTCATTTGGTTCATGGGCCTCTTCACAATGAATCCAAAAGAAATTATGCTTATTTGATTGTTGGGATTTTGTTTAACTTTCACTACGTTCTATCTATAAGATAGGTTCGTAAAATTACAATTACGGCCCAATCTACAGCGAGGACAGTTCATTGATATTTTATTTCTCGGTCGGCCCAATTCGAGTATGTTCTCGAGTATTCTGTACCCTTCAAAATGCTGAATATATGTATATGTTTCTCACATTCTTTAATCACTTATTCTTTGCAGTCATCTCGCCAGTTCGTTAGTTCCCCATTTTCTTTTTGAGTTTCTTCACATATCACTAATTTTAATATCGGGTTTTAATCCATCTCCTAATTTTTCCTCAATCTATATCAACCACATCTACGGTGTCCATAATACTTACCATCATGACTTTTTGGATTCAAATTGGTAAGTGATGGCTCAACCTAATTCTTTGAACATTTATATCTTCTAGATGCCGACACTCATAATTACTTTATTCTTGATCATCGGACCGTATTTAGCTAAATAGAGATGTCAACTCTTGAATATTTTTTTACGCTAAGATTTTACCTTTAATTTATATACATTTCTGTCATTTGTTGAAATTATAGTGCTTAATATTAATATATATTATTTGGCTTGAGTTCTTGGACTCATTTGAATTTTGAATGTGATTCAAAATTTATTTATTGTTTAGTATTAGTTCTCAATGGATGTAATTTCTAATCAAATCCAGTCCTCATATTCATGTTTCGATTTTTTTTATAGAGAAGTGAATACACCATGATAATAATACTTTACATTTGTAAATTAGCACTAATTTTTAACTCCATTTGGTTTGCATTTTGTCGGTAAAATGCACACGTTAAATCTTTGTAATCTTTTCTTTTATCTATAATTTATTGTTTGTTGTAAAAGGGCACTTAATATATTGCTTGATTTCCATTGGTAGATACATGACGTTTGCCAAAAAACAATGAAGAAAATGCTCCCCAAAGAATTAAGGTGGACCACTCCTTGGTAAGTAATAATCTTCTTTTAGCATCCTATAGTTTGTGTTTTTTTAGTGTTTTAATGGCCTTAGTAAAAGTTTTAGGGAATTAAAAAAGATGTTTTGGATCCATTGATTTATTTTTCATTGGGTATTAACCTTTTTTTGTCACATTTAAAAACAACAGTAAATGAAATGTAAGATTAATCTTTTTTGACCAGCCTGACCACAGTTCTTCCCATCCCAGACCAAGTTTTCTTTCTGCACTCTCAGATCACATTTTCCCTGATCTTTACGGGAGGGTCTGTTCCTGAATTACGAAGCTCTTCATTTTTTCTCTCTACGTCTGATTCACTTGCATGACGAGTTACAATGCAGTTTAATTTGGTCCTGTCATCCATTGGGAGGTTATGGATGTAACATCTTTTCCTTGTTGCTGCATAAATGTGAAGCGAGTCCCCGAATTCCGGTTCAATGTCGTAAAGTTCTTTTGTGATGGTTTCCCGCACCCCTTACTCAGCAAGTACAACTAAACATCTATCTTAATTGTTTAAAAATCAAAAGCTTGATATATTTTTAATTGTATAATTGAATTCATATTAGTTTTTGTAATAATTAATAAAACTACTTATATATATGTACATAATAAAACATTAGAAAAAATATGTATGGTACAAAAACGTATTAACTTATGAATGGTGTTTAATGCCTAAATTTTTAAAAGGTTATGACTTTGATAAGATAAAATTTTCAGAAGACACTTAATATTAAAATATAAATATTATAGGCAAGTTAATTTTAATTTTCTGACTAAACTAAAACCGGTTGGTTATAATTGTTAATTAATTTGTTATTCAAATTTTAACAAAAATTCAAATCCCCCCAAACATTTCATGAAAATTTTAAATTTCAGCTGAAACTAAAACCCACTTAATTCCGTTGGTTATAGTCATCAATTGGATGATTTTGTACGCGGATTATACAATTTTCCACGAAAATTTAAATATCCACAATAAATGATTTTATTAAAATTTAATTTTTTTTGCCTAAACTAAAACAAAATAAAATTGGTTCCATTAAATGGGGCGTATTGTACGACCGGTTATTCAAATTTTCAAGATAATTTAAATTCCCCCTCCTAAAAATTAGACGAACAGTACAAGAAATTCCCAATCATACAAAGTTCCATACACAACGGTTAAAAAAACCGGTCGTCCTAAAAAATATTCAACAGTGAATTGATTTGGCATAACAGTTTCCTCACAGGAATAGAAAATTCTTGAAAAAGTCCACGTCCCAAAAATGAGATTCATTCATGATTAACCATAAATTTATTGAAAAGATCTTTAACACCATCCAACCATACCGATGCCAAGATATATCGATTTTAGTCATAAAAAAATTAAAAAATATTACAAGTTCATAATACAAAATAGAAACACCAGGTAAATTCCTGATTTACAGATAATTTTTGTAAATATTTTTTTCGACAATCTAATTGTATGGAAATAAGATGTATTGATTTTAATAATAAGAAAAAATTACAAAAAAAAATAAATTTATCTTGCATGACGGGAATAGAAAACTTTAGCACAAGTCTGATGCCAAAACATGAGATTTGTTCCTAATTAACTAGATTATTTTTTAAACAATTTTTTCGACGATTCAACCATACGGGTGTTAAGTTATAACGATTTTAGTCAAAAGAAAAAATAATAAAAAATTTCAAATTCATCTTGCATGACACTAATAGAAAAATCTAGAAAAAGTCCAACTCCCCATACGAGATTTGTTCCTGATAAACAACAGAATTTTTTAATGATTTTTTCTACGATCCAGGATGTCAAAATATATCCATTGTAGTCATATGAAAAAATTACAAAAAAAATCAAATTCATCTTGCATGACAGTAATAGCAAATTATAGAAAAAGTCCAACTCCATAACATAAGAATTCCGAGTTAACCAGATTATTTTTTAAATATTTTTTCGATGATCCGACTGTACAGATATTAACATGTATCGACTTTAGTCATCATAAAAATTTATGATAACATTTCAAATTCATCTTGACGGGGAATAGAAAAAGTTAAGAAAAGTCTTACTCTCGGGATTTGTTCCCGATTAACTAGGAATTTTTTTTAACAATTTTTTCGATAATCTAATCCAACGTATATTAAGATATATGGATTTTAGTCATAAGAAAAAATTACAAAAAAAAATTAAATTCATCTTGCATGACGGGAATAGAAAACTCTAGGACAAGTCTGATGCCAAAACACGAGATTTGTTCCTAATTAACTAGATTATTTTTTAAACAATTTTTTCGACAATTCAACCATACGGGTGTTAAGTTATAACGATTTTAGTCAAAAGAAAAAATAACAAAAATGAAAATTCTAGAAAAAGTCCAACTCCCCATATTAGATTTGTTCCTGATAAACAATAGAATTTTATAATGATTTTTTCAACGATCCAGGATGTCAAAATTATCCATTGTAGTCATATGAAAAAATTACAAAAAAAAAAATTCATCATCTTGCATGACAGTAATAGAAAATTATAGAAAAAGTCCAACTCCGTAACATAAGAATTCTGAGTTAACCAGATTATTTTTAAACATGTTTTCGATGATCCGACTGATATTAACATGTATCGACTTTAGTCATCATAAAAATTTATGATAACGTTTCAAATTCATCTTGACGGGGAATAGAAAAAGTTAAGAAAAGTCTTACTCTCGGGATTTGTTTCGGATTAACTAGGAATTTTTTTTAACAATTTTTTCGATAATCTAATCCAACTATATTAAGATATATGGATTTTAGCCATAAAAAAAATTACAAAAAAAAATCAAATTCATCTTGCATGAAAAGAATATAAAAATTAAGAAAATGTGTGACACCCAAACAACAGATTTTTTTTCCGTTTAACTAGATAAATTTTTTAACAAATTTTTGAACCATCCAACCTCATGTTAAGATATAATTAATTTAATCTTAAGAAAAAATTACAAAAGAATTTCAAATTCATCTTGAATAATAGGATTAGAAAAATTTAGGAAAGAAACATGAGATTTGTTCGTACTAGATGTTAAATAATGAGATGGGAGAATGATATAGAACAGAATTCGAAGAACATAGGAAGTAATACACCTCTGCAAGAAAAGTAGCAAGACTTTGTATTTACCTCTACATTAGAAACTGAGATAAAAAGTGATTTTTTTTAAGAAATATCTCTTCCATAAGTTTATTCAATTTATTAAACTTTTCATGTGTATCTTAATATGCTCTAGGAACTAGAAAAATGGTTGAATATATTATTTATGACCAAAATGTTTATCAACTTATGTCCAGATGACTAGACTCTTATAATTCAATTCAAGAATGCCAAGAGATTAATAACCACTACAAGTACACGTACATGTTCTATGTCAATTGTTAAAGTTACTAATAGACATATCCCAAGCTGTCATGAATTACATTTACAATAACTCATTGCGTATAGATGAATAATCTGTCTAACAAACTAATAAGATACCTTGTAGAGCAAGTAGGTATATAAAACCACCATCACCATTTGGAAACCTCTTTTGAGCTCTTTGAAAAAGCCTCGGCAAAGCTTTGCCTGATAAAAAAAATAAAGAAGCATTTTTTTAGAGGAGAAAATGGGAAAAGAAATGCTTACATGATACTTAATTTTATGTCACCTTTAGTTTTCTATTTTTGACTTTAGTTCATTAATCCTTGCTTTAATATCCGAAGATACACTGTCATCAAGACATTTAATAACAGTCAGTTAACAGTTCATCAGATAAATTGCAGAAAATATCCAAACATCAGCCCCCTCTTTCAAATGCAATAACAATAAATCACACATTTTTGCAATAATGATTTCAGTACAAAATAATAATAACCTTATAGAAAGCAAAGAAGCACCCTATGGGAATGTAGAATCAAAACGCTTCAGAGCTGGCAAGATGATTACGAGTTCTGTAAATAACATTGTTGTAATCTATTCATGTGTCATAAATATGAATTCAATGAGATGAAGATGAACACATAATCACAGATAAACATAGCATGTAGTGATGCACCCACCAACAGCATTAGATCAAAGAATCTAGTAATTGAAATTGTGGCTAGAGCTGAATAATATCACTATTAGTTGTATTTATAAATTACAAGATGTAAACACATGCAGTAGATCTTTAACAATTTTACACACAATAGCAACACAGAGACATGTGCGTCCTACACCCACACCATACACTTAAAAAATACAGAGGACTAGTAAATATAACAACATCCGAGTTTATCACAAAGAAAAACTTATCATAAACACGATAAAATCACAAAGAAAAGCGTTAAAACTAATCAATCATATAGTCATCTCAAACACATCCCTATATATATCATAAGTACATAACCACTCAAGTAATAATGATGTGCTTATACCTTACTAAAGTTATAATAATTGGAATCAATCATTACCAATATATTCATTCTAATTTAATATCAAGTGCAAACAAAAGTTTTGTAAATAATTAAACATATAAAAACACATAACAGCATCTTGGCTGCTGGACTCCACAGAAACTCAGTTCGCCTCCAGATTTTTAACAAATCCATAAATAGGTTTGTTACAGTGAAATTTGGTGGAGACTTAGTTGAATCAGAGACCTAGCTACAATAAATGTCAGATGAAAATAAGGTGTTTAGAGCCGCTAACAAGTCGTCAATATAGCCAACAAACCCTGTCCAGAAACTCTACGCACACTATACCAAAATGACCATATCTCTTGACTCAAATATGATTTTAAGCTAATTCTTTCGCGAGTAGAATCTTGACTCGAGAATCAATATAAACACAAAAGAGTTACAAAACAGAACTTAGCTATATTAAACAGCTATACTTACAACATAGAGGACAATAGATAAATTTGACAAAACAGTTTTTACAATAATTTTAACATTTAACAATTTTAAACCCATAATCTCTATTAATCAAATCATCAAACTTAGCATGA